>NC_056726.1:343811347-344007100 GCF_019279795.1 Protopterus annectens | reverse complement strand
GAGAGCTGTGGTGATGACTGTAGAGTCATCTGCATATTGTATTAAAGACGACTGAGGACAGGAGGTATAGAGCTGATTGGTAAAGATATTAAAAAGTAATGGCCCTAGTATAGACCCTTGAGGTACACCCATTTTTCCAGGGAGAGGAGGGGAGAGTGCAGAGTGCCATCTCACTGATTGAGATCTATCAGTGAGGTAGCTGGAGGACCTTGCAACAGTATGAGAGGAGAAGTTGAGGTTATGCAGTTTGTGCAGTAGAAGAGAGTTTGAGGCAGTGTTGAAAGCTGTTGAGAGGTCCAAGAATAGGCAAGAAATAAGTTTATGGTCGTCCATGGCTATAGAGACTGTGTTGAGGAAGGATAATAGAGCTGTAGTGGTGCTATGTTTGAGTCTGAAGCTCTGTTGAGTGGGTGTAAGCAGATTTTCCTGTATTAGGTACTGCATAACTTGTTTATGAATACATTTTTCTAGTACTTTAGAGAGAGGAGAGAGGATAGCGATATGAAGTTGGACATATCAGAGGAGTTACCTCCTTTGTGTATAGGTAGAGTGTAGCATTGTTTCCAGATGGAAGGGACTTTCGATTCAGAGGTAGAGCGATTAATTAGGATGGATACAGGGAGAGCAAGAGAGTCAGCTGCTAGTAGAAGAAAAGTGGAAGGAATATTGTCAGCTGATGCTGAGCTTGGTTTTAATTTAGAGAGTAGAGTTTGTTTTTAGCTAGTAGGTACAGGTTTGAGGGAGAAAATATTTAAGGAGATAGTATTAGGAGTAGGTTCAGAAATGTTGGACATAGTAGTAGAGGAGTTTGGGTTAGGGTTCACTAGATTTGATATTGAATTGGTAAAAATAGGTATTGAAGATATTGGTAGTTTCTTCAGATATCTTGTCTGGGCATGGATTGGGGAAGCTAAGATTATTGGGATGTAATATTTGGTTAATATAGTTCCAGAATTTTTTAGGATTAGATTTTAGGGCTGTGGGAGGTTTGTTATAGAAGTAATTTTTGTCTGTGTTTTTTGTCAGATTTCTGAGTTCTTTATATTTTTGTAAGGCTGCAGAGAGCTTAGTTTGTGACCATTTTTTCCATAGTTTGTCTCTAGTTGTCATAAGGGTATGAGTGGCTTTTGAAAGCCACGGAGATGTGGTGAACTTAATTCGGACTTTGCGAGGGGGAGCAAGTGAGTCAAAGATGCTAAGGAAGGTGGAGTTGAAAGCTAGGACTGCTGCTTCTAGTGGGAGTTGGGTAAGGAATTTCCTTTGTACTTTAGAGAGGAGGGCATTAAAGATTTCTGGATGGAATTTAGAGAGTTTACGAGAAGTGATAAATTTAGGAGGATTTAAGAAGTGGTGAGTGACCCTAAGCACTTGTATAGGGCAGTGATCGTTCAGAGTGTTTGGTAGGGTTTCAGGGTCATGATATTTGGAAGGATTAGATACAAGTACTCGGTCAGTAAGAGTACTAGATGTGTGAGAGTTGTTTGTATGGGTAGGTTGGGAGATTAGCTGTATAAAGCTATATAAACTAATATGAGTATGAGAGTTTGAATTACTGAGAGTTAACCAGTTAATGTTGACTTCCACAAGAAGGATAGTTTCATTGAGGATGTGTTGAGAAAAGTATGAAAGAATATTTTCGAGCAGAGGAATGTTGTCTCCTGGAGGAATATAGATAGCTGCTCTTGTGATAGTGGTGTGGTCATTTATTTTAAGGTTAACTGTAAGTAGTTCAGCAGGATAAAAGAATAGGATAGGTTTCATAATACTTGCAATGGTGAGGTGGTTGGAGTAGAGGTTGGCAGTGCTACCCCCTTTTGTGTTTTGGCGATCTATGCGGAGTATATTATAACCAGGAGGGGAGAATGTCTTTATCAGACGTTTGGAGTTTTAGCCAGGTCTCTGTTAGGGTGATGACATCAGGGGTGTGGAAGGCTATCCAGGCATTGATTTCACTAACTTTGGTTAGAATACTATGGGCATTCATAGAGTAAAAGGAATTATGTTTGTTTGGATAGGTTGATTTTATTAAGTTGGGAGAGGTAGAGTTATGCATGGTGGGTTGATGGATGGGTGTCCACACAATTAAGGCTGGAAATTAATAACAAAAGAAAAAACACAAATCGTTGAGCGAAAAAGTTTATACACAGCAAAGCTTTCGGGCAAAACCCTTCTTCAATACTGAACACAAAACATTAAAAAGCAACATGCTTTAAATAGGAGCATACCCGGTCACATGACAGCAGCCAACATCATCAGCCGCCAATCTAAGTATCCATTCATACTCTTTTATTTCTAAAACATTATTAGTGTCCCCACCCCTCCCAGAAGGAACAACCATATCTATAACCCTAAACTTAAAATAATGATGTTAAGTTGTCAATCTCGCCTTCATTCTTGCTTGGTGGGTTCGGAGCTGATCCTCGGCTCCGACTCGGCCACTTACTAAAGCTCGAGAGCTAATTTTACAGGCAACCCTATATCCCATGATGCAAGGCGATAACTACCCAGATCTCGTTTGCCGCTTTCGCTTGCGAGGTGCATTTTTACCGGCTCCTGGTAAGTTTTTCAAATTTCAGACTTTTAGTCACTCCCCTTTAGTTTTAGTCCACTACTGTTGTTGTTAACTCTTAACGATTAGATTTTAACCCTATTTCCGTTAGTGTTTTTCCCTTTTCCAGTTATTTATCCCTTCCCCGAAGTTAGGCCTTAAGCCTCCCCCTTTCCTAATTTTTTGTCAGAGATTCTGTGTGGTGTTTGGGTGTGTTTGTATCCCTGTTTTAATTTTTATTTGGATTGGGTGTTTATTGTGTGTGTGTGTTTTGTTACTTAGTGCTCCCTCGACACAGTTATGTCGAAGGACACAAAGGTCTCAGGCTTCAAGAAGTGTGACTCGTGCTGTCAGAAAATGTCTCTGACAGACGGTCACACTTCTTGTGTTTACTGCCTGCGACCTCTGCACCTGCAGGACTCTTGTGCTGTCTGCCACGCCTTCAGCCCAAGAGTCCTGCAGGAGCGCAGAAATAAACTAATACTGAGGTGCTTATTAAAGCCTGAGAGCTCCCCGACTAAGTCTGCTCCGGGGAAGCCCTCGAAACCAGTTAAGCCTTTGGCTCCAAGCCCTAAGCCATCGGCTACTGGTTCGGCTTCTGTTCAGACGAGATCGGCTCCGCCGAGCCGATCCTCCTATGTCACAGCTTACAGCATCGGCTCCACCCGGCGCCGATGCCACTAAATCTAGGCACTCACTGTCGGCTCCGGCTGGAGCCGACGTATCCTCGGCTCCTTCGGCTCCACCCATCTCCAGGAAGAGATCAAGATCCCCTTCGTTGGAGTCTATACATTCGGCACCGAGATCACCCATGCTCTCGGAGCGGAGCCATCGGAGCCGGTCTTCTTGGTCATCCAGGCTGTCCGACCACGACCTTGAGAGAGTGGTGAGTAGACTATTAAAGTCTCAGGCATTGGCCCAAATGCTCCATAGCCCGTCTCATCAGACGGTAGCTATTACACATCCACCTAACATTCCTCCTTCGACTCTCCTACAGAGCTCGGAACCAGAGCTCCTCGGAGCCGTGACTGTTGTGGCTTCGGAACCGATACCACCTCCCCCTTCGGCTCCGTCGTCTTCTGCTCCGATCTCCTCCTTGATGCCTTCATTGGAGGGATCAGGGCGTCTGGTCTCTCTCGTCGGCTCCGAGGGGGCGAGTGGCATCGGACCCTTGTCCGACCCCGTTCTCCCTCTCGGAGCTTCGGTGCTGGTGAGCTCAGCCCTGACATCTGCCTCGGAGCCGTCCCTGTCGGTGCGGCCTGGGGTTCCTATCTCTTCGGAGCAGGAGCCTTCTGGCCTCTCTGATGGGGGAGCCTTCGAGGTGATGAGGAGTGTACTAACCCCAGGGCGTAGTCAACGGTCAGTTCCATCAGCTCCTCCCACTACAGTGCCTGCTGACGTCTCTTCCCACTCTCTTGCTCCCGGACCCAGAGATCCAACGCCTCAGGTTTCCCCACTGGGAATATCTTCCTCTTCCGAGGCTTTTCCTGACCCGTCAGGTGAGCCTCCGCGTAAGAGGACATGTAAGAGGAAACATCTAGACTCCCCCGAGTCTATTACATCCGATACTGACTTGGATGAGTCGGAGGGATCCCCAAGGTCCCCCTCTGAGGATGTCTCTTTCTCAGACATCCTTGAACTCCTTAAGGAGATGGGGAACTGGCCTTCTCTTAATCCTTCCGAGGACGAGTCGGTATACCTGGAGGCGTTCTGGTCTCGACCCTCCACCTCCTGGGTGTCTCCGCCTTTCGACCCTCTTATGGACGTGGTGGCTTGGAAGGTGTGGATGGCCCCGGATTCGGTGGAACCCATTCCTCGGAGGCCTTCTAAATTCATCACGGCCCCACCTGATAGGCAATTTTTGACAAAAGGTGTCCCGGTTGATGCCATGGTGGTGGCTGCAGCCACCAAGAAGGAATCAGCTGATCCTTCAGTACCTGTCCATCCTCCTAACAAGGATTCCAGGACTATGGATAGGTACGGCAAGCGGATATTTTCTTCAGCGACCTTTGCCATGTGGTCGCTGAACTACTTGTGTCACTTCACCCGCCTTCAAAGAGATGTTCTTAAAGAATTGGGAGAAGTTTTACAGGATCCATCAGCTGCTGGGTCCCAGGATAAAATTAACTCACAGCTAGGAATCCTAAACTCCATTGTTAACTCCTCCATGCTCATTTCATATGCAGCCGATGGAGCGAGTAGGGCCGCAGGCACAGGAGTGGCTTTAAGGCGTCAATCCTGGATGCGGCTTTGTAATTTTGCAGACCCCTTCAAGGCGTCCTTCACAAACTCCCCTTTTGATGGTTCGACCTTGTTCGGACCTCAAGTGAAAGACACCTTGACTAGATTGAACAAGATGGCAAGACTCTTTCTGCCGAGGAGTCCGTTTTCAACACCCCTTCAAGACCTTACCCAAAAGGTCAGAAGGGAGGGAAAATGTGGTTCAAAATCTCAAGGAGTCACGCCTGACACACAAGGTCAGTTTACCCCAAAGGCAGAGGGGTAACAACAACAGACGCCTTGGGGCAGAGGGGTCCGCAGAATCAGGGTAGCAGGGAGTCTCTCTGACAAACCCTTCCAGCATCCCTGAAATGTTGCCCGATTGTCCACCTTGAGGCAGTCGGGGGAAGATTATCACTGTACCCAAAAGCCTGGCTTTCCCTTTCTCAAGACAAATGGGTACAGTCGATCATATCCGAGGGTTACAAAATTCCCTTTATCCAAACCCCAATTCAGCAAAAGGGAACCCTTCCAGACGTTCCACCCGGTCTAAGGGAACTAGCAGTACCAGAGATATCAAAACTGCTAGCAAAAAGAGCCATCCAGCCAGTCCCAGCAGACCAAATAGGATCCGGAATCTACTCAAGGTTCTTTTTAGTACCAAAAAAGACAGGGGACTGGAGACCAATATTAGATCTCAGCAAACTAAACAAGTTTGTAAAGAAAACACGCTTCAGTCCATTCTACCCTTTCTGGGCAAGGACAATTGGATGTGCTCGGTGGACCTTCAGGATGCGCACTATCACCTAAAAATTCACAGGCGCTCCAGAAGGTTTCTCCGCTTTCGGCTGGGGGCCAGTCACTTCCAATTCAGAGCCCTGCCATTTGGACTCACTACAGCCCCCAGAGTGTTCACCAAATGTATGGCAGCGGTTACGGCTCACCTGAGACGTCAAGGATTCCAGGTGTTTCCATATCTAGACGACTGGCTCCTCACTGCCACCACCAGGCATCAACTTCTCCAAGCCAGAGATTACACCATTCACATTTGCAGAGGGCTAGGGATTTCTATAAATTTCAAAAAATCTGCCTTGTCGCCCTGTCAGTCTATTACCTTTATAGGCGCCATATTGGACACCGTACAACTTTCAGCAAAGTTAACAGACCAAAGGATCTTGGATATTCAAAACCACATCCATGTGATTCTCCAGAGTGACAAAATTCAGGCCAGGTTTGCCCTGAAAGTATTGGGTCTTATGGCGGCCGCCATAACACTTCTTCCCCTTGCCCGTTTTTACATGTGTCTCCTACAATGGATGCTGTTCGCCCAATGGTCTTTTCAACGACTTCCCATGCGTCACAGGATCATGATAACTCCAATTTGCAAAAGGCATCTGACCTGGTGGATAGTGTCCCCTCAAGTCCATCAGGGCAGACCCTTTGTTCCTCCCGCCCCGGTCGCCACGGTTACATCGGACGCCTCCCTGATCGGGTGGGGGGCCATTATCAGGGCAGGATGGTCCATGGCACTTGGCAACCTTTCGAATGCCACCTGCACATAAATGTCCTGAAGATGAGAGCAGTGCTTTTAACGTTGCAAGCCCTCCACGACTCTCTTCCCCTGGGGACTATTGCAGTCCAAACGGACAATATGTCTGTAGTGTGGTATATCAACAAGCAGGGCGGAACCAAGTCCTATCCACTGTGTCGAGAGGCACTCAGACTTTGGCAGTGGGCAATTTCTTCTCAGCGGTTTCTGATAGCAACGCATATCCCCAGGAAATCCAACATCATAGCGGACAGGTTGAGCAGAGCTATTCTCATGCCTCACGAGTGGTCTCTCAAACAATCTGTGACTGAAGAGATTTTTCAGAAGTGGGGCAATCCTTGCTGCGATCTTTTTGCTACGCCTCAAAACAGCAAATGCCCCGACTTCTTCTCCCTCTTCCCCCTTCCAGGCCATCCCCCCAGAAACGCTCTAATCCAAGATTGGCCCCGGGGACTTCTCTATGCCTTTCCTCCCTTTCCTGTAATACCACAAGTAATTCAGAAAGCAACCGCCTTGAGAGCCAAGATGATTCTCATTGCCCCTTATTGGCCTCGACAGATATGGTTTCCGTTCCTACATCGTTATCTTTTGGTACAGCCATGGCATCTGGACCCGGTTCCAGATCTTCTGACCCACCAGTCGGGGCAGCTGCACCAATCCATACCTTCTCTCAACCTCACTGCTTGGTTGCTCCACTTCCATCCCTAGCTAGGCTTCCTATGATTTCTAATCCTGTCCGAGATATCATAGTAGCTTCCCTTAAATCTTCCACCAGAAGGATTTGCACTAGTAAGTGGCAACGTTTCTCCTTCTGGGCAAAAGCTAGGAACAGAGATCCCTTTACTGCTCCGATTCATTCAGTCTTGGACTTCCTAGCCGAAATTTTTCACTCAGGATCTTCTTCCTCCACAGAAAGTTCAGTTGCCAGCCATTTAAAATTTTCATATCGGCTTGTTGGACCACAACATCATGTCACATAAACTTTGCAAGGCATTCCTTAGAGGTATATTTTTACTTAAACCTCCGATTAGAGACCCCCCACCACAGTGGGATCTAAATTTAATCTTAACATCCTTGATTCTTCCTCCTTTTGAACCTGCGGCTACCTGTTCATTGAAATTTCTTTCTTGGAAGACACTCTTTCTGGTCGCCATTACTTCTGCCAGGAGAGTATCTGAGCTTCATGCCCTCTGCATTCGTCCTCCCTACTTAATCTTCCACAAAGACAGAGTTTCTCTAAGGACTAATCCGTCTTTCTTACCCAAAGTGGCATTGCAGACTAACTTAAATCAATCTAGTGATCTTCCAGTTTTTTCCCCAAATTATTCTAATAGAGCGGAACAAAAACTACATTATCTCGATGTTCACCGCCAACTCAGATATTATCTGGACAGAACCAAACAATTTAGGAAATCTGATCAACTGTTTTTATCCTATGCAGAGAACAGGAAAGGCCTTCCGGTATCCAAGGTAACCCTATCTAGGTGGCTGTCTTCTGTGATTACATGCATTTATCAACTCAGAGGTAAAGAGTTGATTTGTAGGCCAAAAGCCCATTCCACCAGAGCACTAGCTACATCTACAGCTTTTCAGGCTAGACTTCCAATAGACACTATTTGTGCAGCAGCCACATGGGCCTCTCCTCATACCTTTGTTTCGCATTACAAATTGGACTTGGCCTCCAGAAACAGAGCAAATTTTGGTTCCACCGTTCTCGACTCTGTTCCATTGAGCCACCCAGGATAAAGGTGCTAGGGACGCGGTCCCATCCAGCAAGAATGAAGGCGAGATTGACAACTTAACATTGAGAAGTTATGTACCTACCATAACGTTCCATGTTAGTTGTCTTCTCTCGCCTTCTTTCTCGCGTCCCGCCCACCATCCCCCTAGCCTGGTCAGACCGAGAAGATTGTTCCTCTTCCTTGAAGAGTCCTGATCCAATTTTTCCAGCTAATCAGCTTACTAGTGTCACTAGATCAGGTTGGTCTTTTTCGGGGGATTATTACTTCTTCCTCCTCCTCTCTAGTTGGAGGAATATATTGCATAATTTTTCCTTAGCTACCAAACGAGATCTGGGTAGTTATCGCCTTGCATCATGGGATATAGGGTTGCCTCGAGCCGGTAAAATTGGCTCTTGAGCTTTAGTAAGTGGCCAAGTCGGAGCCGAGGATCGGCTCCGAATCCATCCAGCAAGAAAGAAGGCGAGAGAAGACAACTAACATGGAACATTATGGTAGGTACATAACTTCTCATTCATCCCCATACAACCTAATATGTTTAAAAAGGGCATTATTCTCATTTTCTCTTCTAATCTCGGATTTATGTTCAATTATCCGGTCCTTCAATTTTCGTGTAGTCTTCCATACATAAAATGAAGGACATGCCACACATGTGGTCAAATAAACAACATTAATACTACCACAATTTGCCGCAAATTGACTTCAAATCTCCGGCAAATTGTGGTAGTATTAATGTTGTTTATTTGGCCACATGTGTGGCATGTCCTTCATTTTATGTAGGGAAGACTACACGAAAATTAAAGGACCAGATAATTGAACATAAATGAGAATAATGCCCTTTTTAAACATATTAGGTTGTATGGGGATGAACATTATTTTAAGTTTAGGGTTATAGATATGGTTGTTCCTTCTGGGAGGGGTGGGGACACTAATAATGTTTTAGAAATAAAAGAGTATGAATGGATACTTAGATTGGCGGCTGATTGTACACCAGGGTTGAACTCTGCTATTAGTCTTAAACCTATTTTAATGAAGTTACAACGAATTAAATTGTACAGTTAGAAGTGTGCATACTTTGTTATTTGTATTTTAAACTTTTAAATATTCTTATTGTTGTATTAATTTGTTTTCGTTTTTTCGGTCATATGATGTTGGCTGCTGTCATGTGACCGGGTATGCTCCTATTTAAAGCATGTTGCTTTTTAATGTTTTGTGTTCAGTATTGAAGAAGGGTTTTGCCCGAAAGCTTTGCTGTGTATAAAGTTTTTCGCTCAACTATTTGGGTTGATGGATGGGCCCAGGATTTGGATGTATGTCTCCTAATAGAAGCAGGGCTACATGAAGTTGGTAAAGTTTGAAATTAAATGGGTTGTAAGTTAAGTACTTAGTCTTGGGTTTAGATGCTAGAGAGTGAGGGGGAGGAAGTTTGATTTTAGGCAGATGGATGTTCATGGAAAAAATAGAGGAGGAGATCGTAATAGAGTACTGCAGAGATGAGAAGCAGTTAGTATGGGGATTAGCGGGATCTCTATGGCCAGGTGATAATGGAGTAGTACAAGATGTAAGATAGAGGAGGAGATTGTAATAGATTACTGCAGAGATGAGGAACAGTTAGTATGGGGATTAGTGGGATCTCTATGGACAGGTGGTAATGGAGTAGTACAAGATGTAAGAATGAGAAGGAGAAGTAATGGAGGCAAGAGGAAAATGGAGATGGTTGCAGAAGCCATGGCCTAAGGTGGGGAAGTAGGATTGGGATAGAGTTAGGAGTGGATAAGGGACTAGGAAAAGTAAATTGTTGGACCTTTTAGAGAGTTGAAGTAAAATTTAAGTGAAACAACCTGTAGGAGGAGGAAGAGATGTATAGAAAGAAGGATTTGCAGCAGACTAAACTATGAAGTGATAAGTGGGGGGGTAAGGTGTTTAGAATGTTTTAGCAGACAAGAAGGGGTGGAGTTAGGGGAAGAAGGGATTAGGTGGTTAGGTATAAAGGAAATTATATGGGGGGTGGGTGGGAATGGAAGTGGGAGGAGAGCAAAGTGAGCCCGAGCGAGGACGAACGAAGCGGGACTGGCCAGGAAGAGTCACCACAAGAAACAATCAGCAGGGTAGGAGGAAAAGAGTAAGGAGTACACAGTGAGCGTCATTAGGTAAGTAGAAGAGGTGGGGAGGTGTATGTATATGTATATATATGTATATATATATATATATATATATATATATGTATATATATGTATATAGAAGTTTGACACCCTCGTGATGTCCCTTGTCCTGCTCTTTGCTCAGAAATTTTTTTTCTGGTAGTGACAAAGTCCTGTTGGGTCAAATGTGAGTAATGGATTAGTCAGCAAATGTGAGTAATGGATTGGGCAGCAAACTCAATCTGAAGGGTGGAAGGAGACAGGGGCATTATGGGTAATGGGAGGAGCTCTGAGCTAGGATCAGATGCTGGATATGCGGCCTAGTTGGATCCGATACGGATCCGTAACCCACAGGTTGAAGACAAATGAAGAACAACTACTCAGATGGAACATTATGTTGAGTACATAACTTCTTTTTCTCCACACACACACACACACACACACACACACACACACACACACCCACCCACCATATCCTGTACCATGTAGTATAGAATGTTTGCATTCTGTGTGCTTCAGGTTTGGGGTATTCTTCTGTCAAGTTACACATGTTAGTTTTATCAACTAGTGTGTATAATGTTCCCTGTTTAGCAGTAGAGCCTACTATAAATTTGCTGTTAAAGTTGTTCTTCTCTAGTACACCAAAGCATCACTTTCACAGTTTGGGACCTGAACTTCATGACAAAGTAGCTTATCATGCTTGCCTTTAAATCCCGAGTACAGCAGGCGTAAAGTAGCTGTGGTGAGAAACTGGCTAAGAATTATATTTACTAGGGACAGTCTCAGCATCAAAATCCTTAATGTATGATAAAAACAAGTACCTGCTTTTTGCAGAAAGTGGATATAGAAAGAACACTTAGCCAGTCCATTCAATTAACAGTGTCCTTTTATAAAGGGAATTCAGAGACTAGAGAGCTGCATACTACTTGTCTTCTGATGTGTCTTCGTTAGTACTTGAGTAAAACAGCTGCAACAAGAAAATTATTTTTTTTAATCCTTTGCTGTTAGCATGCAAAATTATCCATCTCCAAACTCTTTCAGTATAACTTGGTAATTATTTATATTTTACTTATGGTATATACTATAAAACTTTAGAAGGTGTGAGTGATCAGTCCCTTTTTTACTACCACAGTACCTGCCTCTCAGTCTATAAATTGCCTCTGCATATTATGTTTGTGAATCAGTGAGCTGTTAAAAATTTAACACCCTATGAACTGAATGCTTGGTCTCAAAGCAAGGCAGATTTTACAAGAACAGTCTTAAAATGGCTGCTTTAGAATATTTGCTACCTTGGAGAATTACAGAATACTGTCTAGTTATTACTACACTACAGAAGTTGTCCCCTTCACAGTAAAGCACTACTGCTGAGTGAGGCAACAAACTTGGCAGTTGATCTTTCAGAGAGCACTGAACCAGTCATTATGACTTCCATCTAATCTGGCTCATATTTTGTATTGAAAACCACTTAGCCTTGCACAGTCAGAACCATCTCTCTCCAACCACATACCAATATGCTTTTCAGTCTACTTTGTTCAGGTGTGACTTGTTGGACACCAAAATCATCTTACCCTTGTAGTTATGTAATGCATGCTTGTTTTTAAGGATCTAGCATTACTTTGTCTGGCTCATGTATCACACCAGAAAAAGCCATCCAGGTCTAACTTTAATAACCCACATTACCAATAAAGACTCTCTGATGACCCACATTACCTACCGAGGCAATCTCTACTTTGCTGATTAGTTGTAAATACAAGTTTGCAGATATAGGTAGCAGAAGTCATTTTAATGTACAGGGTCATTTGGCTTGCACTCTATCTTTGTAAGGATGTGGAACTTCATGATCTGAGTGAGCCTCAAAGTGCAGCCATTGCATTTTTGGATTGAAAACAGTGAACTCTGAGGGGTCTCAAGTATGTTATAAAAATGCCTTCTTAGTGTTTTCCACTGGATTTATTCTAGCCACAGTTCATTAGTAGAGGGACACATGACAGATCCAGGACATGCTAGTGAGATTGTGTGTATTGGATGCCCTGGGAATATTTTGGATCCTCTGTAGTAGTTGGAATCTGTAGCTGGGGAGAGGGAAGTATAGCCCTTTTTTCTCACCTATATCTGCAGACTTTTTCTCTCACTATCCATAGCTGTTGGCCATAGTTGAGAATGGAAATGTAAGCATAAGGCTTCATCTTGAAGTTGTGCTACATGATGGGTTAGTGGTTTGATCACTACCTCGTAGCTTCAGTGTTCAGTCCTGAACTTCAAATCATTATCTCATGTAAAGGTGTTTGTTCTACCTAAGTCTGTATGGATTCCATGTATAAACTCCATTTCCTCCCACTTCCTCAAACCACATTGGTTGGCTACATTGAAGTGTCTGTATGTATGCTGTATTTATCCTTGCACTTGTGGGCTGGATCATTTCAGAAAAGGGTCCAAAATGGACTTTTATGCTTACCCAGTTAACTGAGATTAGTCTTCCCCATGTCTGATCTTAGGGTTTCCACCTTTTAAGAGGGCCAAAGTGGGACATGGGGTGTGTGGCGAATATGACACTGGCCACCATTCTACCATGACGTCACCACCAGAGTGGTGAAGGAGATGCTGCTATGGGTACGACGGATGACTGCTGGAGTGGCTAGCTGGTTGGTGGGAGTAGCAGCTGGATGAATGAATGACTGGATGGATGACTTGATGGATGGATGGCTGAATGAATGGATGTATGGCTGAATGGATGGCTGGCTGGGGGCTGGATGGATGGCTGGCTGGAGTGGAAAGCTGGTTGGTGGGAGTAGCTGCTGTATGGATGGCTTGATGGATGGATGCCTGGCTGGATGGATGACTGGCTGCATGGATGGATGTATGAAGGATGGATGGATGGATGAAGGATCGCTGTCTGGCTGGATGGATGAAGGATGGCTGTCTGGCTGGATGGATGGAGGATGGCTGGCTGGATGGCTGGATGGATGGAGGAGGAGGATGGCTGGCTGGCTGGATGGAGGAGGAGGAGGAGGATGGCTGGCTGGATGGATGGATGGAGGAGGAGGATGGCTGACTGGCTGGAGGAGGATGGCTGGCTGGCTGGATGGATGGAGGAGGATGGCTGGCTGGCTGGCTGGAGGAGGATGGCTGACTGGCTGGCTGGATCGCTTGTTATAAAAAAAAAAATCTCGGTCTTTTTTTAGCAGCTGTAGGAGCACTTAAAATAAAGCTCTCCAACTGCCACAATCTTTGCAGGGCTCTTCCTGCCCTAATCCCCACCCCTTTCATGAATTGCAGCCAATTGCTGCATGAATTAAAGCACCCGGAACTAGGGCTCTTCCTGCCCTAATTCCCACCCCTTTCATGAATTGCAGCCAAATGCTGCATGAATTAAAGCACCCAGAACTAACAAGCAGCAGCTTTGCCTGCAGGTCCGGGTTGGTGACATAACTGAATTGCTGTGAAAAAGCTGGAAGTAATTGCGACTTTTCCACGACAATTCAGTACGATCGCAAAAGCTGGACTTTTCAGGTCCCACTACTTGATACAGCGGACAACTGGATAAGGTGGCTTAACCCGTGAGTGTCCCGCTGACAACGGGATGGGTGGGAACCTTACTTAGGCTAATCTTTCACCCATGCACATCTCATCAAGAACAGTGGGAAAATGAAATGACAGTTTCTGAAAATAGAAATACAAATGCTTGTGCATCTAAAGCTCTTCTTACTGTACTTAAGTATTACTTGCTGGTATCTTCTGTGTGAAATGATGATCGTGTAAGCTGCATTTTATTGAGAAGTTCTTATGTTGTGGAAAAAGATAAGAATGTGTTAAACTAAAAGATTGTATGAAAACAATAAAATGTCTTGTATACCAACTGAAGTGATATAATCAGCTGTTGATTTTTCAGTGCCCTGTTTGTAGGTTATAATCACAAGGCAAAGTGAAATGGGAATGAGGGCAAAGTATTACATTGCATTTTTTGTTACATAGTAGGACTTTGATAGATTACTTGGGATTTAACATGTACTTTGAACAGTTGATGTTATGAGTTCACTGTAATGATGAAAAGAGAATTGTGTGATTATGTATTGTTTGTTTGGTAAAGTAAAGCAATGTTTCTTTCCTCTTCTTTCCTCCTCCTCCTTCTTAAAATGTGTATCTGTTTTATTTTCAGATTTGATGGAAGAGTTCAGCCCACTGGTTGAAAGATTGGGATTTGATGAGAATTTTGTAGATATAACAGAGATGGTGGAAAACAGGCTGAAGCAATTCCAAAATGGAAGTTTGTCAGATGTGACTGTAGTTGGACATACATACAACAATCAGTGTATGTGGTAGTATTTAGTTTATATATTATAGTACATATATCCTCATAATATAAAAGCTACAGCAGAGACAAGTCACTTTGTTGTGGTATACTAATTGTTCTGGGGTTTTCTCCTGCCTTTCTGGGACTGAACTGAGTGACATCTGGCCAAGTTGTGATTTAACTAGTGGCTCTGGTGACTTTTCCCTTGAACTTCATTCAGTAAGGCTTACCGATAGGAGCTGGATAACTTCTTTGTGTACTGTCCCATTGTAGCAGGCTACCAGTAACATACTTGTGATGTGTGATAGGGAAGCAGTGAGTACCCTGCAGATTTAACTACAGCTGTAGTGATTTCACCCTCCTGGGGAAGCATCAACAAGAATGGGTAAACCTAAATAACTCATTAGTCTGATGGTGATTATGCTGAAGCTATTTGGAAAAAAAGGCATTAACTTTATAAAATGTTTGTTGTATGGTACCACTTTATTGTGTTCTTTATCTTCTTAAGATGTTCAGCTGAGGTGTCCTTGTGAAACTCTGCATCTGTACACTGTCTTCATGGAGGCACGTGATGCACCACCCAAGTACTTTTTATACCACTGCAACTTTCCTCACTTTTATTAATTGTAATTTATCAGCAGGGAATCTTTTATAGGGTTTTATAAGATATTTGAAGTCCAGAAAAGTGCAAGTAAAGTATGTACTTTGTTTCTTGCATCTTTTAAACTTGTAACAGATATAGCAATGACAGCAAGTTCAGTGAACTCCCTATCTGGGTTGCCAGATGGCTTACTGACAGAACCCACACTGTAAAAGTAGCTGACTCCAAATCCAGCTTCAGAAAAGTGACAAGTGGAGTACTTCAGGGTTCAGTCCTGGGACCTCTCTTGTTTGGCATCTACTTGTCTGAAGTACAGGCCAACACTAAGGGACTCTGGATAACAAAGTTCGCAGATGACTGCAAACTGGGAGCCATTATTGAATCCCCAAATGATGTGGATACTCTACAAAAGGGCCTTACAGAAACAGATGCTTGGTGCCAGAGCCATGGGCTCAAGCTCAATGCCAAGAAATGTATTGTTATCCCCTTTGGGAAAAAACATGCACCCGTGAATTACCACATAAGTGGCAGTGCACTAAACACTGAAAGTGTGATAAGGGACTTAGGGACACCAAGTGGACAGTGGTCTCACCTTCAATAACCACATCGCCACAACAGTCAGGAAATCCTTCTATGTGGCATACCTCATCATTAAGGGCTTTTCATCCAGAAAAAAGGAGGTCATTGTCCCACTGTACTCATCCCTCATTAGACCCATTATAGAATACAACTCCCCATTTGGTATGTACCTCTCAAGACATCTGCAACAACTGGAAAGGCCACAGAAATACCTCACTAAAAGAATCACAGGTCTAAAGCAGATGCCCTATGCTGACTGCCTTAAAAAACTCCAGCTATATTCTGTCGCACATCGTCTACTCCGGGGCGATCTCTGCTTAACATACAAGGCCATGTCATACCCAGAGCTGTTGGACATGCTACACTTAAAGAAATCCCAATCCCTCAGAGCCATACGCTCCAGGGATCTAAATCTTGTCATCACAATAAACAAAACATTCTGGAGGGATAGGTTCCTGACCCAGAGACTCCCCAGACTCCGGAATAGACTGCCCATACATGTCAAGCAGAGCACCTCTTTGGCCCTTTTCAAAAGGAACCTTGATGATTGGATGGGAGAAAGGAAATTCACCCTAGGGATCACGTCAGTCGCCCTGCTAGACAGGGGTCCAGGGAGGTAAATAGTGTGGGAAGAAATAGCCAGGGAATTTTTATGGCTAGGCTTGTATAGGCCCTAGGTCCGATAACCTAGTGCCAACCTATGAACCTATCTAAATGGATCTGTTTGTTCTAGTACAGGTGTCTTACCACCACTGAAAACATTAATTAACTAGTCTTTTTGGTGATCTTCAGGAGCTGTTGTATAGTCACTGATCTTGCAGTGAAGAACATTCTTGTAGCATGTTGCTTTTGCTGCAGTCACATGGGAACTCATCAGGTTAGCATTGTATTATTGGAGGACCTCATTGTTGCCAACACTTGCTTTGTTGGCATATGTTACACTGTAGATATTCTGTCATTTATCGTAGATATATAGCCGCGGTGGTGCAGCGGTAGCGTTGTCGCCTCACAGCAAGAGGTTCTCACATTCGATTCTTGGCTGGAGCACCTTCTGTGTGGAGTCTGCATGTCCTCCCTGCAGTCGAGTGGTATTCAAAAGACATGCGTGAATGGGCATGCCTTCATTGAAGGTTGGGTGTCGGGCTGGCACCTCATCACCATAAAAATCTACTGCCAATCATTAGCGGACCGGAGTTCTGCTGTGGCGACCCCTAACTGGGAAAAGCCGAAAGAAAGAAGAAGATTTCCTGCCCTCTTCCTAAATGCAGATTCTCTTCATTGACATAATGTGCTGCATTTAATTGACAGCATAGAATTTAGCTTGCACTGTTGTGTGTTATAAGGTCTCTTTCTGAATCTGTTCAGTGGTGATTCATAAATAGCTTCTGGAAAATTAATTATAAAGTATGCGGTTTTCTTTTTCATTCCTTGCCTCTACACTGGGTCTTCCTAGTTGTTTCAGGCTGGCCATACAGAGAAGGTGGCAAGAGTCATTATAAAAAATATTTATATAGATAGTATTCATAGTCTTTACACATGCCTGTTAAGGGTAATCACGCTGTCCACAAATAAGTGCAGCAAAGCCACGATTCATTGAGATCACATATGCTAGTGTGTGATGGCCATGAATAAGCCTAAGTGAATGAAGTCAGAACGAGATGTAAATGAGGACTGATGTAAACCAACATATGCTAATGAAGCATTCTCTTGCCCATTTGTAGTTTATAGTGAATTTTTTTCAGTGCCATCCACAGATAGTTACATAATGCTGCTAGCCTTGCCATTTCCCATTGTGAGCTGCTTGTTTTGGCTTAGCCAGAACTGATTTCACCTAGAAAGCTCACCAGCCAAGAAAGTGGAAAATTAAGCAGAGAAGAGCCCATTATAATTTTGATAATCAGGAGATACTTGATAGGTTTAAAGTCTACAGGGATGTTGTAAGGGTCTTTGTGAGTATGTATGACCCCCATAGTGGTTCTGGAGGAATGTATGGGCTTTCTATCCATGTGGATACTGAAGTATGTGCAGCCCTCACTGTATTTGCCATGTAGACCTTCCAGAGACAGATTGAGAACATATTGGGTGTCTCGCTGGCTTTTGACTTGAGGATACTTCATCTATCTTGGATGTATTCTTGGCATGTGTGGATCAGTACATCTATTTCCTGGTGTCACCTCAGAAATGAGCCAGGACTATGCATGCCTTTTATGAGGGTGGCACATTTCCCTGAGGTACTAAGTACAAATGTTGCAATTAGGGCCCCTTCTTGTCCACAGGGACTGGTACCATAGAAGGAAGGGCTACCATTCCATCATCTGCCAGGTAGTATATGATACATGGGGGTACATCACCAAAATCTTTGCTTAGCATCCTGGCCTTGCATATGATTCCCATGTCTGTCACACTAGCTCACTTTACCACCTTTTCCTGAATGGAAGGATGCTCAGTTTTCATGTTGTTGGTAAGAATCTATTCATGGTGAATGGTATCACTAAATACAAAACCACTTTTCCTTTGTTTTGCTCCCTTTTTTTCCTCTGTGTCTCTCTCTTTATGTTTTTCAGGTGATGGGTATCCACTGGAACCATGGCTTATGACACCAGTGAGAAATCAAAGTGGAGCTGCAGAAGAGACCTACAACACATCCCTGGCCCAGACCAATATTGTCATCTAGAGGGTCTTTGACCTCCTGATTAGACATTTCAGGTGCCTGGATGAGTTTAGGGTTGCTCTTCAGTATGAACTAACTATTGTGTGCAGGATGATTACTGCCTGCTGCATTTTGCAGAACATGATCATGCACCAGTCTGGTGGTGAAGTGACCCATTCTGTCGCTGTAACTCCCACTCCCAGTCCCACTATGACTAATGATGACCAGTCGGCAGTAGTAATAAGGGGACCCCATGCATCAAGCTTGTGCAAGGTATATGGCTGCACAGGTAAAGAGGTGGTGTCTAGTCCAAAACTATGGAGTGTGACATTCAAGTTAGTGTTTCCTTTTTTGTAAAAAAGAAAAAGTATAATTGATGCATGCAGTGATATCTGATGTTGTCACTCATTCAGACTTTCCTTCTCATTTTTAAAATAAGATGTATACATTTTATTTTTTTTATTTCAGAGCAGGTAATGTCCTTCCTTATCACTGTTACATTATTTCTCACTGTTGGGAATTCCTTCCAAGGATAGCTGGACATCTGGCCAACATACCAAAGCCTTTATTGAGCACTGTATGGCAGATGGGGGTGTACATGTGCCTAATCCTCAGACCTTCCTTGCTGCAAGTGTGAGTGGTACCTTTGAATTTGGGCTTCAAGCCATTTACCAAGTTGGTCTAATGAGCCTTCTAAAGATAAGTGCCCCATTAAGGTTTCTTCCTTCCTTTCATTTTTCTTCATTTTACCTTAGTTTGTGTGTCATCCGGGAAGGTGAAATGTGTGTGAAACAGATTCCCCATAAAGATACACAAACAGTGCCCTTTTTGTGTACTACAAATGACTATGTGCAGTGTGAGGTTTGTCAGAAGTTTGTCCCTAAGACACTCCACAGTCATCTGTTGTCTCTTTCCATTTATTTGGAGAACCAACAGTTGATGCTTTTGGCTCAGGTTTCCATGGCCGAATCCACCTGCCCAGATGCTCAGCCACCACTTGAACAAAGCCAAAAAGGTGCATACTGAAACTGTTGCTGTCCAGCCTCCACTGCATGCCTCTCTTGGGTTGGATGAAGAACTCAAACACCGTCAGATGCCAGTGTCAGCTCACTTTGCCATGATCCACTTCAAGGCTGACACCCCACTGTCTGCCTGCATGTCTGCTGAGGCTGTGGCCACATATGGTGCAGATGTGGAGAGGAAACCATGGCTCATTATTTCAGAGGCATCTAGGGTGATTCCCCAAATACTTGTTAGGTTAGAGATGCCTAGTACCCTCATTGAATCTGGACAGTGGTCTGAACCTCCTAGATTAAGCTTATGTTTCTTTGAAAAAGAAGCAAAAGAGTAAGCATATGGCCTCTGTGGCTAAGGATCTGCACAAAGAATGGCAGGATTGTACTCAGGGGCTTTTCAGTGCTGTTATGGTTCTCAAGTCCCCTCAAGGATTTTCTGTTCCTGCTTCTCTTCCCTGATCTTTCACTCCTTCCAACCTTCCTAGGGACTCTGATTCCTCTGAAGAAGAGTTAGACTGTGATGAGGAGTCAGTGGCTTAGTCTTCTCAGATCCATTTTCTTCTTGCCCTGGGGTCTGAAGAAGAGGATTCTCTTTCTCCTGGCTCTCCTTTGGAATAATTGTCCTGTGGTGATACAGTGGTTTGTATGATGGAACACTCTGTTCCCAGCTTTCTGATGTTCAAAAAAGGAACTACAAACACTTGCAAAGAGATTCTCCTTGGCCTTCTTCAGTTCCTCCAGTGCTAGATGCCCTTTTGGATACCTTCTCAGGCCCCTGATGCTAAATCTCCTACCCCCTAAGAAACCAGACAGGTTCTGTAAAGTTACTGAAGCTCAGATGTATTTGTATAAAAGCCCTTTCCCTGATCCTGCTGTTGTTGTAGCCACTGATAAACCATCTAAGTTGCTGTCGTCTTCTAAGTTTTTTCCTTCTGATAAGGACAGACATGGTATAGACAGGTATTGTAAAAAAGTATATACGTCTTCTACCTTAGCTTTCAGGGCTATTAATTGCCAGACCCATATAACTAGTTATGTCCCCGCACTTATTTCCCTGCTTGGGGGCACTTTGGCTGATATGACTGATTGGAAGGGTAAGGCTTTTGCCATTTCCCTTTAGGGCTCTGCTTTTCATTTGGCTTATCATTCCATTGAATGTAGTTATGATGTTGCTGATGCCTCCCCTAGGATAACTACATCTAGATTTGTAGTGAAGAGGTATTCTTGATTGTGCTCCCTAGCTCTTCCCGAAGACACCAAGACCAAGTTGTTAGACTCCCCTTTAGGCACCCAGAATCTCTCTGGCACTGCTGCTGCTGAATTGTTTACGACCCTTCAGCATAAGGGTAAAGTTATGCAGGATTGTCTTTGTATCTCCTGTTCCCAATTTTCAGAGAAGTTACCCTTCTAAGCTTTTCTCTGTTTGAAGGCAGCTTAAATTCTTTTAGAGGCAAGAGTGTTTGTGGGAGAGGTTTTCCAGACAAGCCTTCTCAGGCTTCCAAAGCCTTCTTTTTCCTGACAAATCATCTTCTATTTGATGTTCAACTACTCCTATCCCTGGGACAGATTCCTGTGTTACTTAGGTTGACTTTTTCTTTTCCTGTGTGGCAACAGACAACCCCTAAGGCTTTGGTAGATTCCATTATCCAAAGTGGTTATTTTATGGTCTGGAATTCCCTTCCTCAGCTTCTTTCTTGTCAGCTCTCACATTTCCTTTAGTTCTTCAGGTCTCAGTAGGGAACAGGTTTTTATTCCAGGATGTTTCTGGTTCCCCAGAAGGAGGGCTTATGAACGCCCATTCTAGACCTGTCCTTTCTCAACACCTTTGTCAAGGTTCCCTCTTTCAGGATGTTGTCTCTTCAGACACTTTTCCTTCTGTTGCTTCCTTAGCCTTTTCTGATGTCTGTGGATTTGAAGGACACTTACCTTCACATTCCTATTCACTCTCTGTTCAAGATGTTTTTTCTGTCTCTCTGTTTCTTCCTCTTGTTATCAGTTCTGTGTTTGCCTTTTGGTTCCTCTATAGCTATGAGGGTCATTACAATTGTCTGTCACCTGCGTAAACTTCTGCAGGCTTCAGGGACTTTAGATATTCTCTTACTTGGATGACTTTTTATTCAAGCCTCCTCTCCCCTTCTGAGCAGCTCCTGCTTCAGGATCTATACTTTACTGTGCTTCTTCTACACAATGTGGGGTTCAGCCTCAATCTCAAAAAGTCTGTGTTTCCCTCTCAAGGCCAAGTGTTCTTGGGGTTGCAGGATTCAGACCATTCCAGTGCTGGCTTGTCTCAAGCCTCTCAACGTCCTCTATTTGCTTATTTCCAGCCCTTTCTACCTCCAGACTGTTTGGCTGTAGCACTGCCATACTCTGGAGTATCTGGTTCCTCTTTTACCCTGTCTCAAGCCAAAGCTCTGCTTGTGGATTTGCCACATTTCCATGAATCTAGGTCCACCTTTTCAGGATCCTCCTCTTTCTTAGGAGGTGTACAGAGATGATTCTAATCAAGGTTGTGGAGCCTTTTTAAATGACTTAAGGTTCATGGTCTTTGGTCTCATCATCAACTGTCGGACCACATCAAAGTCAAAACGATAAGAGCTCTACTTCTAGTTCTTCAGACTTTTCACTGCCTTTGGGTTCTGGGTCCTCTAAAGGACTTTACAGCCAGCACCACAGTCATGTAGTACATCAACAAACAAGGGGACCCAGAATCTTATCTTCTTTGCAGCCTTGCTTTTCAGGCTTGGGATTTTGCAGTCTGCCATCCCTTGGTTCTTCAGGCAGTCTACATTCTTTCAGAGCACAATCTTGTGGCAGACTGAGAATGTTCAAGACAAATCCTCACAAGTGGGTGTTTCACAGAGAGTTGTTTCTGGGCATAGTACAGTGATGGGGTACTCCTCAAGTACATCGTTTTGTTTCCCCTCTGAAAAGAAAACTTCTGAAGCTCTGTTCAAGTGGGACCAAGTCCTCTGCCTTGAAAAGTGGTTGACATGTCTTTTTCATGACAGGGATTGGAATATTTTTGTATGCCTATCCCACTTTTCCTCTACTACCAAAGGTCTTGCACAAGATCATGTGGGTCAGGCCCAAAGTCTTACTGGTGACTCTTTTTTTTATTTTATTTTTTTTTTTAACCTATACTGCCCTGGTTCCCACTTTGTTTCATCTGGCCAGGCCAGTCTTCACAAGTTGCATCAAAGGAGGAATCTTGTCACACAAGACAAGGGATCGGTTATTCACCATAACTATCCTTCACTTGACACTTTGGGTGAAAAGGCTGTGATTCCTTTTATACACCATTTTTCTGAAGACATGCTTCAGGTTTTGCAGGAGGCCAAAAAGCCAGTATTAGAAAATCCTGTGTGACCAAATGGAAGAGATTTTCTACATGGTGGCACAGGCCTGACCTAGACACTTTTTCTGTGGCAATTTCTTTGCCCCTTTCTTATTTATGTAAGCTCTCAATTCTGGCTTGGCATATTCATCTATTAAAGTTCATTTGTCAGCCATTTCCGCTTGCCTGCCTCTGAATAAACTGGCTTCTAGTTTTGAAGTCAAACAATTTCTAAAATATCTTCTTCATATTCAGCCTCCAAGAAAGCCTTTTCCTCCTTACTAGGACTTTCATTTTGTTCTTGAGAAACTGACCCATCTCCTTTTGAACTTGTGGCTTCCTGTTCCTTACAACATTGTACAAGCAAGCAAATAAGAGCACTAGTGAAATCCTCCAAAGCAAGCTCAAGTCCAAACTGGCCACATCTACTTATTTGTCTGTCAGCCATAAGGCCTTCTTCACATATGTCCATAACCTCAAGAGAAGTACCCAGATCTGCTCAGAACTGGTGGTCAAGGATACCACATACACAAATGCTGTAGATATAGCCAACCTGCTGGCAGACAGGTTCAGTGAAAACTTTATCCCTCTGTCCCCCCATCGGTAAAACAGGACACCCTCAGTACCTGACCTCTCCTCTTATCTGTAGGCAGCAAGTTATCACTGCCCTTGCAAAGGAAAAAAATGCAGCCTCCATGGGACCTGATAATATCCCAGATAGCATCCTACACGAATTGAAGCAGGAACTAGCAGCACCATTAGGCAACATATTCAACCAAAGCCTGAGTACCGGCTTCATCCCAGCTGAGTGGAAAACAGGCACTGTTATCCCTTTGCACAAAGGTGGAGCATCCATCGATCCAGGAAATTGTAGATGCATCAGCCTAACTAGCCTGATCTGCAAGGCCATGGAGCAGATTATCATGGATCTCTATTGGCAGCCTCCACTCGATCCCACACAGTTTGGTTTCTTCAAGGGAAGGATATGCCTGTTAAATTTGGTCAACTTTTTGAGACAGTCACCAAGGACATGGATGAGGGGAAGACGGTGCACACCGCCTACCTTGACCTGGCCAAAGCCTTCGATAATATTCCCCACTTAGGTGCAATAGATAAACTCTCTCAACTAGGCATCAATCTATATGTTACCAGATAGGTCGCAATCTGACTCACTGATAGAACCTGCCTTGTCAGAATAGGGGAAGCCACCTCAAGAAGTAGACCCATAGCAAGCGGTGTACCCTAGGGATCGGTCTTGGGACCTCTGCTGTTTGGGATATGGTGTTTCTGCAAGCCAAAGCCAGTGTGATATGGCTGGCCAAGTTTGCAGATAACTGCAAGTTGGGTGCCATCAATTCCCCTAGATATGTGGACATCCTCCAAGAGGGTCTCACCCAAACAAATGACTGGTGCCAGAAACATGGCCTCAAATCGAATGCTAAAAAATGCATTATCATCCCCTTTGGGGAGAGTGACATCCCCACAAAATATCACATTGATAATAAGGTCCTAAGCATGCAATCCGTCATGAGGGACTTGGGCACCCAGGTTGATAGCAAACTGACTTTTGACCACCATATTGCCTCCATTGTACAGAAAGCTTTTTTACATGGCCCACCTCATTAGTGAGGGTATCTCATCCAGGGACAAGGTGGTCATACCATCCCTGTTTTCTTCCCTTATAAGTCCCATTATTGAGTACAATTCCCCTTTTGGCATGTACCTCACAAAGCACATACAGCAACTGGGATGACCACAGAGGTTCCTCACCAGGAAAATCCAAGGCCACAAACATCTACCCTACATAGGTAGGTTAAAGGCCCTGTCCCTCTATTCAGTCTCCTACAGACTCCTTAGAGGTGACCTCTGTCTGGTATATAAAGCAATCTCAGACCCCACACTGATGGGACTGCTGCATATCAGCAAATCAAGCTCCTCTCGAGTATCTTGCACGCCTGACCCCAGCCTGGTCCATGACATCAGTAGGACTTGTTGGCAGGACAGATTTGTGTCCCAGAGACTCCACTCTTTATGGAATAGACTCCCTCTCCATGTCAAGCAGAGTGCCTCATTAACCATTTTTAAGTGCAGCCTGGATAACTGGATGGGAAGCAGAAAATACACCCCTGGAAATTCCACCTGTGTCCCTGCTGGACAGTAGCACAGGGTGCAGCACAGGGTGCTGACTTGTTGGAACATGGGCTAAATTATTGGCTAGGCTTGTAAGGGCCTCTGGGCCAATAGCCTATTAACTTCCTATGATTGTACTTGGAGACTATTTTTTGCTGCTCTTACGTCTGCCAAGAGGGTCTCTGAACTTTAAGCACTCATGGCAGTTGCACCTTTTTTGGTTTTTCTCAGGGAGAGAGTGTCGCTTTGTACCAATCCTTATTTTATACTCAAGGTGGTTAATGATTTGTCCTTGAATCAGTCCATTCACACTCCTCCTTTTTTTTCCATTCTCCATGGAATCCTAGTGATAGGGTTCGTCACACCTTGAATTTACACATAGCATTCAGATATTACTTAGATGTGACAAAGCATATCAGGAAATCTGAGCAGCTTTTTGTTTCCTTTCATGCCAGGAAATTGGGTTTGGCAGTATCTAAGCAAACTATCTCCTGCTGGATTTTTAAGGCTATTTCTTTTTGCTATTCTGTCCATGGCAAATACTTTCTTCTTCTTTTAATACTCATTGTACCAGGGCAGTGCACTCTTCTGGTGGTTTTTTCAAGGGTCTGGATACTAAATTAATTAGTTATCACTTGGTCTTATATTCACACTTTCACTAAGCATTAGAAGTTGGATGTCATTTCTAGGGTCAAGGTGGGTTTTGCCAGGGCCATTCTTCATGGGGTTTTAGAGGGCTGTTCTGTGGCTTCTTCCTTGCATATGTTAGCTTTAGTACTCTTCCCAAGAGTAAAGAATACTGCAGCAGTGAAAAGGAAGGACATAGTAACAGTTGTGTAACAGCTTACCATAACAGTAGATGTCATCCTTCTCACTGTTGCAGTATTCTGTCCTTTCCCCCAGTTATTTTCTGTTCCTTTCCTTCTGGCCAAGGGGTCTTTATTAAATTATTTTCTCCTTCTTCCCTTCCTGGATGTACATTATTGCTTTCTTCTGGGGTTGCAATAGTTCTTTTAGGGCACTTCAGTTCTGAGGTACTTTTATGTCACTTTTGTATCTTATGCCTTGCACATAGGGCATACTTCTGACATACAGCACCTGGAAGGCATAAAGGCTTTGGTATGCTGGCCAGATGTTCAGCTGTCCTTGGCATGATATCACAACAGGAAAGAATATTGCACCAGTGTAAAATAGGACATCTACTGTCATTTAAGATATTACACAACTGTACTATAATGTTATTATTTGTAAAAGCTATGCCTGAGTGCTCAGTGACTCCTTTTCAGTAATGTGGTAAGGCATCATATAAGTAATAATCACATTTTAAATACTTTGCACAGTAAACTGTAATGGGGTAGTTTACCTAAGTATCCACACAATGAATGCCCTCACTTGGTTCAGTTAGTTAAAATGTTAATTCAGTGTAAATTAACATTTACAGGCAGCCCTGTGTCCTTTACAGACAGGTGCCAAACCAGGGATGAATTTCATATGCAGGAAGAAGTGTAAGGTGTGGTCTGATAATATGCTATTGTAGGTATAGATCCCCCCCCTCAGCCAGGAGACAGAATACAGGAATAGGGGGCCTTGAGGCAGTCTCATAGGATAATAAGTTGCTTGCCCCCTGTTCCTTCAGTGAGAAACCACTGTGGATATTCCAGTTGTTGAACATGGAATTACTTCTTCACAATTGTAGACAGGTGAAGGTCAAAGACTAGATTACTGTCTATGTTTTGCATTCAGTTTTAGTTCATGGCTCTGACACAGGTTATTTTGTCAGTTCTTCCAGGAGAAGGTTGGTGAGAGATTCTATGACTGCTCCTAATTTGCAGTCATCTGCAAGTTTAGTCAGCCAGAGGCCCTTGTCATTGGTATTGACTGATCCCTGAGAGACTGTGCTTGTGACTGGAGTCTTTGTAGAGGTGGACACCCCATTTCTAACTTCCTGAACCCTGTCTGTGAGCCAGTTGGCTATCCAACAGGTGACATAAGGGTTTATACCTAACCTCTTGAGTTTGTCAATAATGCTGAAGTGGGGTATTGTGTTAAATGCCTTGCCCAGGTCAAGGTAGTCAGTGTGAACCATTTTTGCCCTCATCCATTGTTTTGATGACTTTCTGAAAGAAATCCACCTGATTGCGTAGGCATGACCTGTCCTTGATGAAACCATATTTGGTTGAGTCCATTGTCTGGAGGCTTCCTGTGTCATTATTGATAATTTCCATGATAATTCTTTACATGCCTTTGCATTTGAGGCTATTGAGACTTAATGGGTCTGTAGTTTCCAAAGTCTGTAGATGGCCCACCTGTGTGTAGAGGGATGGCTGTTGCTGTTCTGCATTTGTGAAGCACAAAGCCTGTTTGGAGACTACAGTTAAATAGCAATTCCAGAGAACCTGATAGGTCATATTTTGTGCTATTTAGAAAGTATCCTGGGATGTTGCCTGAGCCCATTGATTCAGTGCTCCTGTCTTAGAGAGAGCATGGAGGACCTGTTCCCTAGTGAGAGTAGGGGGTTATATTTTGATGTTTTGTACTGAGAGGAGGAAGAGGGGTAGAGAGGGGTAGAATTGGAGCTGAATTTGTCTGCCAGTAGGTTTGCTATATCTTCTGGCTCAGTATGAGTGGCTCCATTAACAATGAGCTCAGCGTAAAATTGCGTATTGCCATTGAGGTTGTGGACATAGCCTTGTGGTTATTCTTGTCTTGGGTGGACAAATTTACCCCAAATTTGGCTTTGGTAAACTTTATTTGCCTACTGAGTTGTTTGTTTAATTTAATGAGAGCACTTTTATCCTGCTGGGTGTTACTTCTTATATTTGAAGCTCCTCAAAACAGCATGTTTGAGGACTACAGAACAGATATGTGGCTGAGCCAGGTATGGAAATATACATAAGGAAAGGAGGTGGTGGAATGTGGAAGTCCAAGAAGTCATCAAAAGAAAGAAAGGAGGAGTGCAGGAAAAAGTGGGAGATAGAAAAGACAGACCAGGCTAGGAAGGAATACTGGTTTGCTAACAAAGTGGCTACGAAATGAGTTGCAGTAGCAAAGAATAGGGCATCAGAGGCACTCTACCAACGTCTGGAAAGTGACTCAAAGAAACTGTCAGGTTGCAAGGCAAAGACAAAAAGATAAAGAAGATGGTCAGACATCCTTCATAAGGGATGCCAGCAACAACCTGCTTACCAGTCTTCAGGACATCAAAGGCAGATGGAAGTAGTTCCAGCAGCTTATGAATGAAGAAAACCCCACAGGAGCTGGACTCCCCCAGACACACCCTTAAATGAGAGAAGAAGAGGAGTCTACCCTAGAGGAAGTAAGAACAGCAGTAAGGAAAATGAAACCAGAGAAGGCAGGAGGCTCAGATGAGGTCACAACAGATATAATAAAGATGCTGGATGAGATGGAGTAGAAATGGCTCCTGACTGTACTCATAACAGTTTGGAAAGAAAGGCATATCCCAATGACTTGAGAATAAGCATAATCATGCCACTGTAAATGATTGAAGGGGAGATCTGCAAGTGCAAGCAGTACAGGTATCAAACACCTGTCTTGTTGCAGGAGCAGCAGAAAGTAAGATGGGAGATGAGCAGTTCAGATTTAAATCAGAATGTAGCACAACTGACACAATAAACAGCTCAGAGGGGACAGATCAACAAAGTTGCTGTATGCAGATGATATTGCATTAGATGCAGCCTCTGAACAAGAACTTCATTGAGATAGTTGAAATAAGAATGCCAAAGAAGCTGAAAAGTAAGATGTATAAAGTAGTGGTGCAGCCAGTACTACTGTATTGTGTTTACAAAATCTAGGAATCTCTGTGACTGCACATTTGGTGTCATAATACATGATTCCCAGTTAATAGTGGGGTAGTTAGTCACTAGTCCCTGTTTGTATAGTAACTGGTTAGCCTTGCACTGCCTGTGTGCTGTCTGCAACTTTAAATCATGTCTCAGTGACTGCACAGACATCAGCATCTTCTAGGATGAGAAGAGCTTTTATGGAGTCTAGTTTCTTGTTTATACTCCTAGCATTGAGCAGTAACACCTTTTGCTTTTTGTTTGTTTTTTTATTTGCTATGTCAGAATTGTTTTAGTTGGCACATAAGAGCTCATTGATGTCTCTGTTCATATAGTCTACGGAGGTATGTCTCTGGTCATTTACACTGACATGGACAATCACTGAGTCATACTGGTACCTGTGATCCAGGATCCTGGTCCCTGAACTGACCATGACTTTCTCCTTACTTCCAATGACCAGAATGTTGGATTGTGTGGTGGCTTTCCTAATAGACCTTAGAAGTTGTGGCTCCATGAGATGAGGCTCTATGTGTTGATGTGGGTGTTGTTCTGAAAGAGTGCATTCAGGGCTGCTAAGGATATTTACTGTGTGTACTTCATCTAGGTGGTTTTTGGGGTTTTGGAAGGTTACATTTAACTGACTTAGCATATGTACGCCTGTGTGTCTTCTTTGAACTATGTGTGATGTGTGTTGCGTCTGTACTATTGACAACCTGATTGACATTAGGAATGCTTTTATGTGAGAGCTTTGCCTCCAGTGACATTTTGTAAATACATCTCTCACATACTTTATCCTTTGAGAATTAGCTATTTGTCAGTAAACATGAGTCAGTTTTCACCTTACCACAGGATGCCTATATTCACCAATCTGGCAATATAGATAGTGGGAAGTTTATATCTATGGCAATAGGCCCTTTTTTATTAATTAGAAGGTTGCGGTGACAATATAAAGTAATGTCAGGAGTATCTGGTTTGCAGCTCTAGGGCCAGTGCTTTGTGAAGGTAAAGTAGCAAGAGTGTTTGTTTACATGGTACAATACTTATTTTAATTTGTAATTTTCATATTAGTGTCTCCCTGAAAACTTTTGTATTACTATTTTTTAGTTGTAGGTAATTGCAGCTGTAACAATGTCTGTGCATACAGCATTAATGGTGTTAATCACTGCAGTATTTTTATATCATATATCTTTCTCCACAGTTCAGTGAGGTTTAATGCACTACCATAACAGGAATGAAATGCATACAGTTACAAATTGTCCTAAGTCCCCCACCCCCCTTTTAAAATAATTTATTCCCCTTCAGGGTAAACATTCACCTGTGTTTGTGAAGGTCGGAGTGCAACTAACAGAAATGTCACACTTGATTCACATTAGGTCAAGGTCAGTAATGTCATACACATCTCCTAAAGATAGAGTAAGTGATGGTGCAAGTTATTTTGAAGAGGGGTTGTCATGACAGGTGAATGGTGAATTGGCCCAATTTCCTGACATCAGATACTGATTTGGTACTGCTATGGGACTGGGACCTTGATTGAGAGCTTCTGCTAGGTGTAGATGAATGCCAATGTGGTATTCTTGAAATCTGTTGTGCTTCTTGCCCTATTTAATTATAGTACTTTCTTGAGAAGCACTTGTAGTCTCATATGAACTGCTCCCACATGTCTGGACAGTACCCTGCCTTGTTCCCCTTGCAGGACTGACTCCTACTTGAGTTTGGTAAGTCCTAACAAATGTATGAATGTAGACAGCCATAGATGCTTGGAGTGCTACCATATTATGCATCAGTGTGATCATGGCATTATCCATACTCGGTGCCATTTCCAGGTAGTGCTGGAAATTCTCACGCACACCCTGGAGGACTCTGGCCATTTCCAGCTGACTCTCTGTGGCAGTGCTCTGAGCCCTGAAAGTGTCACTGAACATCTGTTGCTGGCCAGCCAGTGCTTTACATGTTACTGGGGTAGCTGTATGAAATTTCTGCACCTGGCTCCCTTTTGTAAAGGTGTCATTGTTGGCACTGTTACCTGTGATTCTCTGCAGTTATCCTCAAAGTTTTTGTCTGGGTTTGGAGATACCAGTGTAAAGGTGCAGGGGTTTTTCTCCTCTGCAAGCGTAGAGTGTAATGTCAGCATGTGCTTGACTTTGTAATGCAATTTCAGTTCCTACAGTTACTAAGATGTTGTGGGTTGTGAGATCCACCATCCTTTATGCATTAATTCTCCCAAGCAGTGTATAAGTCTCCACCCCCCCCCCTTTTTTTCTGTACAGAATCCATTGCTTTTTTTCCCAACTTCCTTAGGTTTTTCACTGTTGTCTCAATCACCAGTTTCCCAACAAGTAGAGCCATAGGTACTTGCATAACTATGTTTCCTTTATCTTGCTCTATTCCCCTTTTCTCCTTCCCTTTTGCTAATCTCACTACCACTGTCTTTTTGTTGTTGCATCTGAATCCCATCATTTCCATAAAAATGTTGTTGTTGTTTGTCTTTCAGCTTTTCCCGGTTAGGGATCGCCACAGCGGAACTCACGGTCCGCTAATGAGTGGCAGTAAATTTTCACAAACGCCGAGGTGCCAGCTCGACGTCCAACCTTCAACGAAGGCACGCCCATTTACGCATGTCTTTTGAACGCCACCCAACCGCGGGGAGGACATGCAGACTCCACACAGAAGGCACTCCCCGCACTCCAGCCGAGAATCGAACGGGAGAACCTCTTGCTGTGAGGCAACAACACTACCACTGCACCACCGCAAGATATTGAATGTTTTTCTTATAGTTCCTATTGCTGCAGCCACATCCTCTGAAATCTGACACAAACTGAGATCTGTGTCCCTTTGTTTTCTTCAAGAGTTGCTATATTGTGTCTGATTTCCACTGTAAGCTCCCTTGATTGCAAGTAAGAACAAACTTCGGAATACTGGACATCCCTATCTGGTTTCTTGCTCTAGCCTTATCTCCTCAGATAGTCCTCCATTTTGAGTAGTTCAGTTTCTGTGCCTTGGTATAATTGGGATTCACTTCGGAATATAGAATCCCAAAATCTTGAAACCCAAAATAACCAGACCAAAATCTTGAAATTTCAAAATAATATTGAAAACAGACAAGATACTAATGCTAACTATAGTCCAACACAGGTACATACAGAAACAATTCAAAGACAAACCATATGACTTTTCCTCTGAGATTGCACTTAGTGTAGTGAAGTGCAAATTGTTGAAGGGTAATTGTTTCTGTATGTACTTGTGCTGGGATATTGTCAGTGTTGGTATCTTGTGTGTTTTCAATATTATGAGATTCAGTGTTTTGAAATTTCTAGATTTTGGTCTCAGTATTTTGGGTTTCAAGATTTTGGGATTCTATATTCTGAAGTGAATCCAAGACTTGTATTCAGTGTATGAACTTCTCCCCTACCTGATTTTGTTGCAGTGTCTTCCAAAGAAATTTCTACCTCACCATATCAAAGATCTTCTGCAGATCAAAGAGCACAATCCCAAATTTCTCTGCTCCTCCCTGTGCATAGATTCCAGTAGGACCAACCATTTTTTTTTGCCTTCCTTCCCTTCACAAATCCATCTTGCCCTGCTGGTATTACTTTGACAAGACTTCATCCAGTCTTCCTCCCAATAACTTTGCCAATATCTTGATGTCTACATTAATCAGAGATAAACCTATGATTTCCAACTTCCTTCCTCTGCCTCTTTTGGTTATAATTATACTGGTCCTCTTCATACTTTCTGATATTTTACCCGAGTCCTAGATTTCCTTCCACATTTCCTCTTCAGCCCATTTGTAGAATTCCAGCAGAATCCAACTGACCCTCCAGCTTTCCTCTCCTTTATCTTGAGTATAGCTTTCGTTATCACATCTCTTGTCACCTCTACATTCAGCTTGTCTCTTTGTCCATCAGTGTACATTCCTCTACATGCTTTCCCAGATCCATTCTGAGACTTCTGTCTCTTCCTGACGTTTGTAAATCTCTCTGTAACATTCCTTAGATCTTTCCCTGATTATCTTGACCTCTTATAAATATTCTTCAGCTCTTCCTCTGATCCTTCATACCTCTCTCTCTGCATTCTTCTTTGGTATTTCTTGGCTAGCTGTTCCCTTGTGCCTTCCCCTACTTTCCACTAGTAGTCCCTCCAATGCCATTATGTAATTTCTTGCTCTGTGGTAATTTTAGTCTTTTGTCCCATTCTTCTTGCTTTTTCTCTTATATGTAGTGCTTCCCTTCAAATTGAATTTCTTTCAGCTCAGAGGTTTAGCCAGTGAATTCCATTTTGTGCGCACAGATGCTTATTGCTACCACCCCAATCTACCTGGCATTTTAAAAGGGGTCATATCGCTTGAGGTGTTCCCCACCCCACCCAGACTTAGTGTGTGCAACATTTTCAGCTGCTCAGTCAAAAACTATTAGCGGTATTCTTTATAGGTCTTACAATGCTCTCTGTAAGCAAGCTATGTATATGTTTTAGAAGCATTAATCTAGATGGTTGCAGACTTCGTATGGCTTGACAAAGCCCCAATGTTTCTAATAGGTTCAGAAAAATCAGTTACTCTTCATTCTTTCTTTCTTCACTCATCATTTTTCCCTTGACCGTGACCTAAATCCTGTCCCATGGGTGCTGTTACAGTTTGTCACTATCTTTTATATTGTCGTGTATTTACTCTTTTACTATGTCTTCCAGTGTTTCCTTATCTGTCTCCTCCCATTTATAGCTAGCCCACCTCAGCCCCCTACTCATTGTTTTCTTTTCCTGCACACTTACCTTATGTCTTACTCCTGCATAATCTGATGAGTCTCTCTACTGTATTTGGATGTCTTCCTTTAGATTGTCCTTCTCTAAGAACATGTCTAACCCACTGACTATACCAAACTGTTCCTTGTTCATAGGAGGTTACTAGGCTAACATCTCCAGAGCCCTTACAAGCCTATCCAGGTTTACCCGATTTTCTATTCCAAGAGGAAAGATGATGAGAATTAGCAAGCAGGGTTTTGACAATTTTTGCAGACTATGTCCATGAGGGAACATGGCCACCATCCCAGGAGTGAATTTGCGATTTCGCATCCATTGGTCCAAATTGCACTTGAAGATGGTCAGGGATGGGCTGTGCTTCATGCTCATAGGAAACCTACTCCAGAAGAGGGGCAGTCTCTTGGACACATATCTGTCTCCAGCATGATCCAGTCATGTCAGAGATCAGGATTAGATCCTTGGAGCAGGTAATCCTTGTGCAGTTAGTTTTACAAATATCAACATTTTCACTATGGGGTTGGATCACTGACTGCCTTGTAGGTCAGGCATAGAACATCCCTCAGTATTTGGTAAGAACCTGAATAAAGTGACTAGGGCTTTTAATCAATCCGTATATGGCAAGTTGGTTATGCCCTGTTTTTTTGGGTGAGAAATCTCTGAGGACACTGTAACTGTTTGCAGGTGCCTGACAAGGTACATACCAAAGGGCACAATGTACTCAATTACTGGTCTGAAGAGAGCTGAGTATAGTCCTACTATGACATCCTTGGCTCTAGATGTCATGCCCTTATAAGCTGAGCCACATAGGATTTCCTCACCACCATAGACGAATGGTGGTCAAAGTTCAGATTACTATCTGTCTGAGTACCTAGATCTCCTGCCACTGGGTCCACTGTTAGGGAGTTGCTATTGTAATTTGCAGGGGTATTTGATTTCCCAAAGTGTATTGTAGGCACTTTTATTTGCATTTATTTTGAGCCTATGGCTCTGACACCAATAATTAGTCTGCATCAGTCCTTTCTGTAGGATATAAGCATCATTTGGTGAGTCAGTAATTGTTTCCAACTTGCAGTCATCAGCAAACTTGGTCAGCCAAAGGCCATCTTCATTTGCCTTGGCGTCTGAGAAATATATCCTAAACAGAAGGGGGTCCATCACTGGGCCCTGTGATACTCCACTGTTGACTGGCCTCTTGCTGGATGTGAAATCCCCCACTCTAATGACATGTGTGCTATCCATGAAACATTTGGCTAGCCATCTGGTGATGTAAAGAGTTATGCCCAATTTTGAGAGTTTATCTATAATACCCAAGTGGGGTATTGTGTCAAGTGCCTTGTCCAGGTCAAGGTAGGTGGTATGCACTGATTAACCCTCATCCATGGACTTGATGACCTTCTCAAATAAGTCCACCAGATTGAGCAGGCAGGCCCTGCCTTTGACGAAGCCAAACTGGGTCTGGTCTGGAGATTTTCTATGTTGTTGTTAATTGGGTCCATGATTATATTTTCCATAACCTTGCATATGAGGCTAGTCAGCCTTATGGGTTGGTAGTTTCCTAGGTCTGTTGATGGTCCCTCCCTTGTGTAGATGGATGTATTTTGCTGTCCTCCAATCTATTGGGACAAAGCCTGTCTGGAGATTGTAGTTAAACAGAGAGCCGAGTGGGTCTGCTAGGTCATGTTTCAAGTTATTTAATGTGCACCTTGGGTTGCATCAAGGACCATTGATGCTGTGTGTATAACCTTGGAAAGTGCAGTGATGACCTGTTCTTTTTTTGATAACAGGCAAAGGAATGATAGGAGGTTTTCATGGGGAGTGACCAAAGGTGATGAGGGTTTGAAATCCTGAGCTGAATTATTGGCCAACAGGTTTGCAATTTTTTCTAGCGGAGTGTAAGTAACACCATCTACAGACAACTCACCACATTGTTGAGCATTTCCCCTTAAAATTTTGGACATCACTAAAAATGCTTTGGGGTTATACTTTGCTTGTTAGGCTATTTTACTTTCGTGTATAGCTTTTGAAGACTTGACTAGTTTCCTGATTTGCCTGTTGAAATTAATGAAGGATATATTTTCTCTGTTGTTTACCTCTTACTTCTAGACAGGAATTTCTTCCTTCTGTTGTATAGGTTAGTTATGCCAGCTGTCCACCAGGGTGACCTGTTTTGTTTTTCTGGCTAGATCTGGGTGTAGTTCAGTCACATACTGCTGTTTCTATTCAGTTGTTTAAGTCGTAGAGAGCACTCATATATACTCTTGCATAGGCCCCTGTACTTTTGAGGTTGGGCAGCTTTAAATTGCCTGTGCTATCACTTAATAGAAGGTAATTTGCATTAGAAAAATTCTTTAGGGTTTTAGGGTTTGATTGGGGTTCTACTGTTACATGTCAAAGGAGACAAAGTTATGATCTGATTTTACCAATGAGGACATTGTGTTGGGGGGGTCGTGAAATGCTCCTCCGTGTTTGTGAGTACTATGTCAAGGATATTTGAGCCCCTAGTGGGAGTGAAGATCAGCTGTTCCAGAACATTTGCATTGACACAGGAATCTCTGAGCCTGCATGTTAGTGGTCAGATATGCTTCCCAGTTTATGGAGGGGTGTTAAAATCACCCATGAGTGGTGTGTTGGGCTGAATGGTAAGTGATTCTAGTAACTTCAGGTATGCAGAGTGGTTTTCATGGTTCATAGTTGGGGACCTGTAGCTAGTGGTGATATGGTGGGGGATTTAACCTGTGGTCAGCTGGACATGGAGTACCTCAAGCGAGTCATCCTGCAAGACCAAACTTGAGGTGCAATTGTTTTTCATGTAAATGGAAATACCTCTTCCTTTCATTTTTTTTTCAGGGGATGGTCTGAATGTGCCATAAGCAATGTAGCCTTGCACTGCCGGGGTGCTTTCCATAGGCTTGAACCACGTCTTTGTAAGTACACTGACGTCAGCATTCTCCAGGGCAAGAAGAGCTTCCCGGGAGTGCAGTTTCTTGTTAAAACTCCTAGCATTGAGCAGTAGTACTTTCAGCTTGGCATTAAAAGAATTTGTTACATTGGTAGGTCTGTTGGTTTGTCACTGCGTAAAAAGGGGCACAGTGGGGTGGCTAATGCCTCAGCCAGTATACAAAGGCCTAGTGGCAGTAGGTACAAAGCAGCATGGTCTCTCGAGCATGTTGTCCCAGGCAGACAAATACTGGAACCCCTTAGATTGACATCAGTAGCTAAGCCAATTTTTGAAGTCAGTCATTTTCTGTTTGTACTGTGGTAACATTCTTGTTGAGGGTAGAAAGCTGTTCAGTGTGAGGCTCATACCCACCTGTGACGTGTTCAGAGAGGCCCATCATGTCTCTCTTCATATAGTCCAGGGAGATATGTCTCGGGTCATTCACACCCACATGGACTATGACGGTGGTTGACTGAGTGCCTGCATGATCTGGTGAATCCTGGCCCCTGACAGGCAACTGACTGTAACCCTCTCTTAATCCAACCTGGTGAGGGGGTGTCCGTGTTTCGCATGGTGGAGTCTTATGTGACCAGGATGTTTGAATGTGTGGTGTTTTGCCTTAGGGGCTTGCTTGTGTAGACACTGTGATGTGTATTTTTGTGTGTAGTGGTTGGTTTTGACTTGGTTTTGTTTGCATGTGGTTTCTGATGTATGGGATGCCTCTGAGGTTTTGATGATTTACTTGTGAGTACCTCTGCATGTGTGGGTTTATGTGTTGAGACCTTATTTAGTGAAAGGAATGATGTGCCTGTGCTGACAACCTGTTTGTCATTTGATTTGTCAGTATGTGAGAGCTGTGTTTCAACTTTTATAGTGTAACTACAGCTCTCACATACTGTGTTTGTTTCGGGATTAAGTGGTTGTCAGTATACATGAGACAATTGCTACATTGCAAAAACACAAAAACAAAAAACAAAAAACAAACTGTAGAATTCACAAAAAAATGGCCAGAGTGCAAGCAAAACTCTTATTTAATGAAATACAGTGAAGCGCTTTTCGTTTGTAAAATAAACTTCATGTTTGTTATTTTACAAACGAAAAACGCTTCACTGTATTTCGTTAAATAAGAGTTTTGCTTGCACTCTGGACATTTTTTTGTAATTGCTACATTGCCTCAGGATGCTCATATTTTATTATGGATTTAACCAGAGAGAAGAGTAGGTAGATTTGACTAGATTGGGATGATAGCCCACTGACGAAGAATGGGTGCTATGCTCAGTGTGAACTGCAGCTATCCAGTAAGGCTGTGCTGCTGCTGTGCATGCAACTCAGATGCTCCTAAAGCAGCAGGGAGACTAGGGAAGGGTGCAGAGATAGTGATTCTAGGGGAAATTTTAACTTGAAAGCATTTGCATCTATACAGGGCAATGCTAACTGCCATAGTGCAGAGAGTAGCCTAGCCCAAACACTGGACTTGCATAGAATCAGAAAAAAAAAGTTTTACAGCAGCAGTGCTTACGTACTAATCAGAAGAGCACGCAATATGGTTTCAGCCAGCATTCCCCAACTCAGATAGGTTTGCTATAGCACACTTTTGCCGCAAGAGTGCAGTCAGAAAACCCTCGTAATGTAAAAATGCAGGCTTTAGAGCTCAAGTGCAGTGAAATCACATAATCTAGATACTTGAGTCCTGTAAAATTAGCAGATACATGGAACCTGGAAACAATTCAGCTTTGAAACTCTACTAGTAAAGTGCGAGCAATGTAATAAATACTACAGGATTCTTTTGAAATACAGTAAAAATAATCAGCAGAAGTGCAAAATTATATTTTATTTATTTAACATTTGTTTACCAGGAAAGTCCAACTTAAAACAAAGCCAATTTTTAGTGGAGACCGGGGGAGAAATGTTCTAGACGCATGTCTTAGGAAACCTACATAAATGCAGGGAGGACATGAAGACACCGCACAGAATGTACCCCAGACTAGAATTGAACCGGAGAACCTCTTGCTGTGGGGCAACAACGCTACCACTGCGCCATCCATTTTCATTCTTTTAGCAGCTGATGGTTTTAGATGCAACAGACACTGTGCCACTCTCAGGTGAAGTAGACAAACCAAGAGCAGCTGTGAGGGATTGAAGTTGTATTCCCTCTCAGTTGGATACTTTTCCTGACATATGTCCAGCCACCCAACCTCTTTCATTCCTTGGGCTAGTTCTTATCTCAGCTTTTTGTTATATTCCCTTCTTCCATATATCCTGTCTTTTTCTAGATCTGTGGTGACATTATTGTACCCTGTCATCTCTATTTTGTCTCTTCTTGCCTCTGCTTAGTTAGCAACAATGTTCTTCTAGAATCCTTTTTCATCCTCATTTCCTATAGTCCAGTGTGCACCTTCCACCCTTCCCTGACAGTTGATCCATTTATCAATCCCATTTATTTTATGCCTTTTCAGTGGTTGCTTGAAGCCCTCTGCAGCATGCAGTGGCTACTCCTACCTTCCACCTTTTTGACTACCCCTGCTGTCCAGACTTAGTCCCCCATTTTTCTGACAGTTCGCTTTTAAGTCACCAGAATATCTGACACAATATCCTCCTATCTCTCAGTGCTTTCTCTTGTCTTTCTCTGTTTTTGTGCCAAAGTGTCCCTTGGGAAGGGCGTCTCAGTCTTCTGTCCCTTTGATTTACCGCTTTCACTTGTTTTGTCTTCATTTTGTCTCTTTTAACATCTCATTGTGGTTGCCTTTGTGATTTATTTCTTTTTTGTGTATTTTACTGGCATGTGGAGCTTCTGCTCTTCCTGGTCTCCTCTTCCCTGTGGGCGTGTCAAAATCTGATATTGCACTTCCTCACAGTGTTTCTGCATTACCTCTCCTAGCCCTGTGATTGCTTTCCCAATCTGTGACTTGCAGGCGATTTAGATAGTTACTGCCTCTGTTGCTTAGCTATCTGTGATACCTTTGTTTAAGCTTTTGAACATCCTGCATATTGTATAGCCTGAACCACTTCCCTTACTGCTGTAGTTGCAGGGCATTTCAGCCTTGCAGAACTTACACTCATTGTTTTTCATATTGATCACTGTTGCAGTAGCCTAACCTGTATGGGTTATGTCCTGCAAGGATGTAACAGCCTGACCACTTCCAAAGTTTCAGGGCACTTTCAACACACTCAAACCATTAGCTTGACCTGAGCTGACTAAAAAGACGGGTTTGGGTGTCAAGCCCTTTAGAGCTTTCCTACCACTGGGAATACCTCAGGATTTTGGCCCTCATGTCATCTGTGATTGTCGTGATACCCTTGGCAAGATTCCACATGAGAAAGATACAGTGGTAGCTAAAGTGTCTTTGGTCTTATCACAAACATCCTTTGTCCTTTCAAATCCCAGTGCTGGAGTTTGTCAGAAGAGAAGTCATTTGGTGGGGACATAAATATCCTTAAATCCAGGTCTCACTTTCTCTTTGCCTGTTGCAAAGCAGACAGTCATGCTATACACCTCTGACTCTGCTTGAGGAGCAGTTTCAGGAGGGATAAAAGTGCAAGGTGCGTGGGACACCAAGGATAGATGCATGCACATAAATATAAGAAAGATGCTTGTCCTGCTCAAGACACTCAACTCTCTTAATCATCTTTTGTCTGCAGGACCACTTCAAGTTGTTAAAGTCAATACCACAGTCATGTGGTACATCAGTAAGCAAGAGGAAGTCAGATGTACCATCTTTGCAGACTTGCCGTGTTAGCTTGGGATATAGCTTCACAGCAGTCACTGTACAGCCATCCTACATTCCATCAGAACAAAATTGTATGCCAGACAAGCTGAGGAGGACAAGGGCAGACCTCCACAAATGGAAACTAGATCAAGGGGTCTTCCAAGATTTGATCCACATGTGGGGAGTACCTCAAGTAGACCTCTTTTCCTCCTCTCTAAACAATCAGCTGGCAAGATTGTGCTCCAGGACACCATGCCAGAAGGCCTGGAAGACAGATGCTTTTTGTTTTCCCTGGACAGGAATGTTGCTGGATACTTTTCCACCCTTTCTACTGATACCCAGGGTACTTCGGAAGATTCAGAAGGAATCCCCCAAAATCATTGTGGTGAATCCCTTCTGGCACAGTTAACAATGGTTCCTCCCTTCTTTTGGAAATGGCAAGGGAAAATTACTGTAAGCTTCCCCACAGACTTGATCTACTCAAACAAGATCAGGGGGTGTTTGATATCCCAGACCCTAATCAACTTCTGCTGAATTCTTGGATGATAGGGTCTTAATTACAATATTTGTGCGAGTTACTATCTTGTGGCCTTTTCTACTCCTCCAGTAAGGTTAATTTATCTTCATTTCAGCATGTCTGCCTGTGGATCTTCCTCTTTCAGTTCATTCTTGTGTTAAAATGTTTCTGTAAGGGGTTTTGCATAAGAGACCTCAAAGAAAACCAGTGTCATTGCTGTGGGATCTTAATTTTGTGTTAGAGAAGCTAACACTTGTTCTATTTTAACCAGCTCATCGGGCTGACTTGAGGTTTTTAATGCAGAAAACAAGTCTTCTTGATTGTTTTGACTTCTGCAAGATGGGTATCTGAGGCACAAGCTCTTGTGGTGAGTCAATCCTACTTCATTTTCCACAGGGACAGGGTTTCTTTGAGAACTAATCCTTCTTTTATTCCTAAGGTGGTATCCGAATTCTCTTTAAGCCAAACTATCCATCTCCCTTTTTTCTTTCCTGAACCTAAAAATGAGAGAGAGAGGACACCTTGGATGTCCACAGACAAATGTGGTACTGTCTTGACAGAGATGAATGTTTCAGATCTTCGAATCAGTTGTTCATTTCTTGTGAAGGTAAGAAGGAGCAACCTATTGCAAAGCAGACTATTTCCAAATTGTTGTTTAAGGCTATATTTTGTTATACTCGCCACAAATTGTTTGAAGCAGGATCAGTGCCCGCTCTGTCGGGTCTTGGCTTCATCTATGGTTTTTGGAAGGGGCTGGAATCCAGAAGTATTCTAGAAGCAGTAGTTTTGTCCCTCATTCATACTTTTACAAAAGCACTATAAGCTTTACTCCTTTTGTATGTATAGATCAGGCCTTATGGAGTGTTCTTCAAAATTTGTAAGTTGTGGTAATCTACACATATAGCTTAGGCTACAGCAACAGTGATCATTCGAATATCTACTGTCATGGTATGTGTACTTGCAGAATTGTACTTTCTTAGTTCATTTAATATCTCCAGCATAGCTTTCCTTCTACCGTAGCTTTTATCTGAATAATCCTTGACCAGATTTTTGAACACACCTACAAATGGATAACTTTCAGAATTTTTGCTTGCCTTTTTATTTCATTTTTACAGCAAGTGTCTAGAACCATGCCAGAACCTGTCCGGATCTGCCTTCTGCTACTTGCTGCTGTCCCACTCAGTGAATTGCTATTTATTTGTGTTTCTTTACCAGTAAAGTCTGACTGAACAGATTAACCCATTTTCAGCAGAGGTCCAGGGAGAAAATAAATTAGAGCGTTCAAAGCAGGCCAGTCACCAGAATACTTCAGCTAAGAATAATTGAATAGGACTCCGGTTCTATTTTGTTGGTTTTCGGAACTGGTGCCATGATTAAGAGGGATAGCTGGGGGCATTCGTATTGTGCCACTGGAGGTGAAATTTTTGGTCTGGCGCAAGACCAGCAAAAGCATGTGCCAAGAATGCTTTCATTAATCAAGAACGAAAGTCAGAGTTTCAAAGACTATGAGATGCATCATAGTTCCTACCATAAAGGATGCCAACTAGTGATCCAGCGGTGTTATTAGCATGGCCCACTGGGAAGCTTAAGGGAAACCAGAGTCTTTGGGTTCCTCGAGGAGTATGGTTGCAAAGCTGAAACATAAAGGAATTGATGGAAGGGTACCACCAGGAGTGGAGCTTGTGGCTTAATTTGATTCAACATGGGAAACCTCATCCGTCACAGACACGGAAAGGATTGACAGATTGATAGCTCTTTCTCAATTCTGTCAGTGGTGGTGCATATTTGTTCATAGGTTCATAGGTGTGTAACTAGGCTAATGGCCCTGGAGCCTTTGCAATCCTAGCCCATAGGATTAGCCTGGCATCGTGCCACCCGACCTTAGTTCCTAGTGCCCCTGTCGAGTAGAGCCACTAGAGTGATCCCCGGGGTGATTCTATTTCCCATCCATGCATCAAGATTTCTGTTGAAGAAGGCCAGTGAGGCTCTCTGCTTGACATGTATGGGCAGTCTCTGGGTTATGAACCTGTCCCTCCAGCTTGTTCTGTTAATTGTGGTAATGAGGTTGAGGTCTCTGGAGCATGTAGTGTGGCAGGATTGTGATTTCTTTAAGTGTGGCATTTCTAACAGAGGTGGGGCAGACATAAGCCAAGCAGAGATTGCCTCTAAGTAGGCGATATGAGACAGAGAATAGTTGGAGTTTTCTGAGTCTGTCCATATAGGACAAGTGTTTAAGGCCTAGGATCCTCTTTGTGAAGTACTTTTGTGGCCTCTCCAGTTGTTGCAGGTGTTTAGTGAGATATATGCCAAATGAGGCATTGTATTCGATGATTGTCCTAATGAGGGAAGAGTAGAGGGAGACAATGACCTCTTTCTTCCTGGATGCAAAACACTTAGTAATAAGATGTGCCACATAGAAGGACTTTCTGACCACAGTGGCAATGTGGTTGTCAAAAGAGAGTTTGCTGTCAACCTGTGTTTCCAGATCTCTTAAGACTCCTTCTGTGTTCAGTGGACTACCGTCAATGTGGTAATTCATGGAAACCGGGTTTTTCCCAAAGGGGATGATGACACATTTTTTGGCATTTAGCTTAAGGCTGTGGTTCTGACACCAGTCGTTGGTCTCAGTGAGGCCTTTCTATAGGATGTCAGCATCACTTGGGGAGTTAATTATGGCTCCCAACTTGCAATAGTCTGTGAACTTTGTCAGCCAGAGTCCATTCATGTTGGCCTGGACTTCAGAGAAGTAGATACCAAACAGGAGAGGACCCAGGACTGAACCCTGTGGGACTCCACTCATGACTGGTTGGCAGTCTGACTTGGAGTCAGCTACTTTCACATAGTGGGTTCTATCTGTGAGCCAGTTTGCAGCCCACCTTGTGATATAGGGTTGATGCCTATCTTAGTGAGATTTTCTATGATTCCTGAGTGGAGAATGGTATCAAAGGCCTTGGCCAGATCAAGGTAAGCTGTATGAACCACCTTGCCTTCATCCACAGCTCTGGTGACTGACTCAAAGAAGTCAACCAGGTTGAGCAGGCATGATCTACCCTTCACAAGACCAAATTTTGTGGGATCCAGAGTTTGGAGATTCCCTATATCCTTGTTTATTAGGTCCATGATGGTGCATTCCATAGCTTTGCATATCAGACATGTCAGGCTAATGGGGCGATAGTTCACAGGTTCTGTAGTCGCTCCTCCTTTGTGGAGAGTGATGACTGTAGCAGTGCACCATTCAGTAGGAAGAAAGCCTGAGATAAGGCTGTGATTGAACTGTGTACACAGGTGAGTGCCAGTTCACCCTCTAGTTCATGTAGAATGCAGATAGGGATATTGTCAGGTCCCATAGAAACTGTATTCTTGGCCTTGTACAGTGCTGTTTTAACATGTGCAGCAGTAATACTGGGTACCTGGCAGTCTACTGGTATTGTGATTGGTCCTTGGGGGGGGGGTGGTTAAAGTTGGCACTGAATCTGTCGGCCAGTATACTGGCAATATCTGTTGGCTCGGTATAGGAGGTGCATTTGTGCAACAGCTCCGAGCAAATCTGGGTATTGCCATAGAGATTCTTTACATAACTGTAGAAGGCCTTGTGGTTGTCTTTACTGTGTGCTGCAATTCTATTTTCATAGCTAGCTTTAGAGGATTTTATGAGGGATTTCAACCTTTTGTTGAAGCTGATAAGGGAGTTTTTCCAGTCTGGGGACTTCACCTTATTTCGCATCAGTTTCCGCCTTCTGTTGTAGAGTTTGTTTATGGCAGGGGACCACCAGATTGGCTTCCTTTTTTGGAGGAGAGCATCTTGGTTCTATTGGGTATGGTGAGATCCATGCATTTGTTTACGTGTTCATACAGGGCATTAGTGTATGATTCGGCGGTCATGCAGCTGTTCTCCAATTGCATGGGTGCTGTGAAGTTAGCCACCTCTGTTTTTAGGAGCCCAAAGTTAGCTTTGGAGAAGTTTTTCATGGCGATTACATTTGCGGGGGGTGGGATGTGGATTTCCAAGGTGATTAGTTTGTGGTCGGATTTAACCAGGGAGGAGTTGACTATTTGTACAGAGCAACGGTCGCCCATGTTAGTAATGACCAGGTCAAGGATGTTGCTACCTCTAGTTGGGGTAAGAATGAGCTGGTCCAGGGTATTGGAATTAATGAATTCCAGGAAATGTTGGGCAAGTGTATTGGTACATGAGTAGTTTTACCAGTTAATGGAGGGGTAGTTGAAGTCACCCAGTATGAGAGTGTTAGGTTGGACCCTAATATTCTCCATGGTGCTTAGGAACATGGAGTGTGAGTCTTGGGTCATGGTTGGAGACTTATAGCAGGCTACGAACTGAATCACTGTCTTACCTAATGTTAGCGGCACCTGAAGCTTCTCAGATGCATTATGTTGGGCTACCAGTCTGGAGGTGTGTGCATCCTTTATGAATATGGAAACACCACCACCTTTGGAGCTTAGGTCCAAGTTCTGGGGCCGAAAGGTGTGGAATGAGTTATAGCCTGGTAGTGCAGGGGTGTTTTCTGCTGCTTTGAACCAGGTCTTTGTTACAGCACAAATTTTAATGTTCTCCATTTTAAGGAGTGCTTAGCTGATGGAGCGATTAGTCTGGTTAATTCCGACAATGTACTAGAATCCTCCATGCTAACTAGTTGTTTGGCCCCATGCAGTTGTCTCCAAATTCTTAGAGGGACAAATAGCTTTCAGCCGCACAAGATTGAGCAATAACAGGTCTGTGATGCCCTTAGATGTCTGGAGCTGCATGTGTGCTACACTGAATGGATCAGCATGCGTCTACCTTTGGCCTACAGGTCAAGGTAATCCACTGAACCCCATTCGTGATGGGGACCGGCAACTGCAGTTATTCTCCACAAAGAGGAATTCCCAGTATGTGCAGGTCATAAACTCACGTTGATTAAATCACTGTCCTTTGTACACACCACCTGTCACTACTACTGATTGGATGGTTTAGTGAGGTCCTCGGATTTGCCCTGTTAGAGTCAGTCATGGCCCAGGTGGTGTGCCCAGAAGATGACCAAACCTGACTATCTAGAGGAAGTAAAAGTCAGAACTAGGTTTCCTTAGGTGAATCTGCGGGATAGATCATTAATGCAGAGGGTCCCAGGATGACACCATCCCAGGAGACCTCCTCTCTGCGCTCTGCCATGACCCTCTCTCTCCATCCACCCCGAAAGAGGCTGGTGGCACCAAGTCAACAACTCCCCAGGATGGGGGGAGAGAGCGAGAGGTGCAGTGGTGTCTTTTCCCTCACCTCCTGGTGGCAGAAAGTGTGTCCCGTCCACTTGGCGGGCCACACCAGGTGCTCCTCTGCCGCCCCGATGGAACGGCTATAGAGGGGGCACCCAGGCAGTGTCGCAGTCCGCCATGTGCCCTGGAGGTGACAGACTCCCACACAGAGGAGGGGGAGAAGATGCCATCATGGCAGAGGATGCTACGCCCTCCCCTTAGACAATGTGGGGCCACCCCCAGGGGTATACACTGGCTTCCTCTCCCCTCAGCGACATTCACAGTTACCCAACTCTCTCTCCTTGCCATTGCACTGTGAATGTCTTAAACTAGTCATGATGTGTATGAATTGTCACTCCTGTAAAATGTTATGAAATGCCTGACTTTACAAATTGTGGACCATTGTCAGATATAAGAACATAATGAATCCTATGTCCCCACAAGTTGCTTTACGAAGCAGTAACTGAATTTGATGTTTTGTTGCCAATATTTATTATCTCAGGACAACTTGATTTGCATTTAGCACATACCAGATAATAACATTCCTTAGTGAAACAAGTCAGTAGCTAATTTTCTCCATAGTCTTATTGGCATTTCATTTAAAAGCATTTTATCTGGTAATATAGCATTCATGGAACATGTTGCAAATTTGACAGCTCAGTTTGATGAGACATACCAGGCCAAAGTGTGATGTGTTGTGCTCTCACTTAATTCTTTACTATTTCATGATATGTGTAGGATCTTGTTACATAATTTTGTGTAGGATCTTGTTACATAATTGATTGGTTACTGTTATTTTATTGCCTTCCTACAGCTGACCACCAGTGGACTCCAGAATTGGTTCTTGATTTTCATGTCTACCTTACCACCTCCTGATTTTCTTTGATTAGGGTTAGGGCCATTGAGGAGATCAACCATACTGGGTCTGCATCATGCTGCCTGTTGGTAGGATTTTTTTTTACTGTATGCCTGATTCTTCCTTTCCTGCTCATGCCCATGATATGCTGTGGGATGTACAATGGGTGGACCATGCCAACCTGCCCCTCACTTCTGCAAAGGACTGAAATCAACAAGCAACTTCGCTCACCTTTCAGGAAGCACTGTGTGGTCGGTTGTCCAGCTTCCGGCAGAGAGGCTGCTTCATGTGCCCATGCACACACCCCCACAACCCCATATCAGCACCTAAATTGCCCGAGTTGCTAATTTAAACTGACTTGATTAGATTGTAGTCAGGGCTTTATCCTATTATGCCACTACATTAACAGGCACTGTTATTTTTTGATCTTGCAAAAATATGGACGTGCATTTTTTTCATGTAGCCGGACTGTCACTGTGTCATGTTTCATAGCATGTGCATTTCAATGTTTAATTCAGTACAAACTCTTACAACCCTTCAGCAGACATGGATTGGAAGGGGACTGTGTACATCCATTTTAGGTGTTCTGTTTTTTTTTTTTTTAATAAGACATTTATTGTTAGACATACCAGTCTACAGAGTTTAATAAGAGTATAACACTTGTAAAATGCTTATACAGTATTATGAAAATACAGATGTCTTATATACAAGGATTTAAGCATTATCCACTTCTGCCACACAGGTGAATTAATCAAAGGTGAAACAATCCATGTATTCCTTGTCAGCTCCTGCATATCATCATTGCAACTTTTAGGTTTTATTTTAGTAACTTCTGTTCAGTCTTTTTATTGTCAAGTCAGATATCTTTAGTGATGGCGGCTTTCCTTTGTAGGCATAACAGTGCTTTTTGTAGATGTTTATGAAAAGTGCTTTGTTGTGGTTTGTGGTCGATTTCCACACAAAACTGTCTACCATAAAGGCATTCATAATTTTTTTTTTTCACATCCATAAACAGCAGCAACTAGAAGCTCTTTCTATATTTGAGCATGTCTCACATGTGAATCAGCCAGTACTCTGGAGCCATAGCTGGTAGGTACACCTCATCTTAGTGGAACTGCTCCAGTACCAGACTTACTGGTGTCAGCTTGCAACATGACTGAATTTGACGCATCATAATAGAAAAAGCAGGTGATTCTGCACAGGTTTCTTTAGGACTGAAAAACTTTTTTGTCTGCTAGCCTAGTGCTATACTGTATGTGTTTTTCAAGTAACTTTTGCAGTGTCATAGACATTTCTGATAGATGCAGTGTGAATATGTAAAAGTATTACACCATCGCTAAACAGTTCAACATCACTTATCTATAGGATTGCCAGCTTTCTTTGTGGCTAAAACTGGACTAAGGTCACACCCCTCACATCACTCATAACTCCACCCATTCCCACCCCCATATCCTGTAGTAAGGCTGAGATTGAAGAGTAGCTTTATTTTTGGGTTTAGCTCTTCTTGGAGTTCATGTAGGACGCAGCCCGGGACACCGTCTGGTCCCATTGATGCTGTGTTTTTTGCTATGGAGAGGGCGGCTCTTACCTGAGCATCTGAGATGTCAGGGGGGCAGCACTCTGCTGGGATAGATATTTGCCCTTTTGGTGGGGAGTGGGGGGAGAAGTTTGCGCTGAACCTGTCAGCTAGGATGTTTGCAATGTCTGTGGGTTCAGTGTATTTTTTGTCATTTTGGACTAATTCTGAGCATATCTGGGAATTACCACCCAGGTTCCTAACGTAACTAAAGAAAGCCTTGTGATTATCCTTAGTGTCATGTGCAATTTTTCTCTCGAAGCTGGCCTTAGACAATTTTATGAGTGCCCATAGTTTTTTGCTAATACTGATCAGTGATGCCTTCCCTTTTTGGGATTTTGCTCTGTCATTTAGTAGCTTCCTCCTTCTATTGTATAGTTTGTTTATGGCTGGGGTCCACCAGACAGGACGCCTGCCTTTGGAGGATTGGGTCTTGGTTTTATTTGGGATCGCATGATCCATGCATTCCTGAAGGTATTCATAGAATGCGTTTATAAAGGATTCTGCGGTCTGGGCTGTATTTTCCACAGGCCCGGGGGCTTTGAAGGATTCCACCTCGGTTTTGAGGAGTGTAAAATTTGCTTTCGAGAAGTTTTTCACTGTGGTTTTCTGGGCAGGTGGGGTCGGGATGTGAATATCCAGTGAGATTAGTTTATGGTCTGATCTTACCAGTGAGGGATACACTTTGGTCTGGAGCATAGAGTCCCCATGTTGGTGATGATCAGGTCCAGTATGTTTTCCCTCTTGTGGGAGTGGTAACAAGTTGTTCCATAGCATTGAGTTTATAAATTCTAGGAACCTTTGGGCTAGGGTGTTGGAGCTAGAGTAATGCTCCCAGTCTATGTTTGGGTAGTTGAAGTCACCCAATATAATGGTGTTTGGAGAGACCTTCATATTTTCCAGTGTTCTCAGGAAGGCTGAGTGGGGTTCCTGGGTTTGGGAGGGTGGTCTGTAGCAGGCTATAAACTGGAAGGCAGTTTTACCCACTGTTAGTTGCACATGGATAGTCTCTGATGCTTCGTGCTTTGCCATAACTTGAGGTGTGGGTATCTTTGATGAATATCGATACTCCCCCTCCTTTTGTGGTTAGGTCCAAGTTTTGGGGCCGAAAAGCTTGGTATGATGTATAACCTGGTAGTGCTGGGGTGCTCTCGGGAGCCCTGAACCAGATTTCTGTTACTGCACAGATATCGATGTTCTCCATGCTAAGGAGAGTTTGCATCTTGAGGTTTAGACTTCTGGCGTTGAGTAGCATTACTCTTAGATGTTCATCGTGCATTACAGCTGCAGTAATTACATATGGGTTTTCAGCCGGCAGGCGGTCCCTCGGTCGGCAATTCCAAAGTCTTGGTCCGGGCCGTTGTTGTCGCGTACTCTTCTGACGCCAGGAAGGCTAGAGTATAAAAGACACAGCCGACGCCATCTTCTTCAGTCTTTTGCCGGGTGCCCGAAGCAGAAGCAGTTCGCAAGTGCCGGTCGGCCAGCTCCTGAATTACGAAAAAATTTTGGAACCGAAGTCTTCATTAAAGCTAAGTACCCGCTAGAATTTTTTCTTGCCTCAGACCGATGTCAGAAAAAGTTAATAATTGTATTTCTTGTGGGAAGCAAATACCGCATAAGGATTTCCATTCCCTTTGCATACCTTGTTTGGGCCCAGACCACTGCGTCTCGCGCTGCCGCTTTGTGCTACCTTCAATAAACGCACTATCAAGCGCCGGGCGGAGTTCGCCCATGACTATTTTGGGAAAGCGTTTAATTATAAAATGTCGTCGGATACTCCGACTACCGCTATGTCCAGAAAACGCAAAGAAAAGGACCATCAGTCGAGAACTGCGGTCTCCACCGACACCACGCCGAAACAAGCTCCACGTGGGCCGGTTCTCAGTGAGACGCCTTTGCAGTCCCTGACTACCGATGACACTACCGGCGGGCCTTCTGTACCTGAGACCGCTGGTTCTTGGTCCCTTCCCAAACTACGACCGAAGCCCCTGCTCATGTCGAACCCACCAATGTGGATAGATCTACATCCACCCATGGTGTATTTAGGCCTTCATCTTCATTCTCCATCAAGGCCTTTACAAAAGCCAAATCAGCCAAGCAACTTTCTAGGCCTGCCTCACAAGGCTCAAGACCTGGCCACGCCTAAGAAGCACATGCTTAAAATGGCTGAAGAGCTGATCACTCTTATCAGAGGCTCACAGGCCCCTCCCGACAAGAGACCCAGAGTAGAGGAGGATTCTCCTCCTTCTGACCAAGAATCCATTTTATCAGAACATTCTGATGCTGAAGAACAATCTTATTCACCCTTTGAGGATTCGGATGCAGAGCAGTCTATTCCTTCTGTATCCCCCCCTGAGGATTTTTCCTTTGGGGAAACTTTACACTCCTTGAGAGAACACTTCCATTGGGAAGGCCAAGACTTTTCAGACTCCAAGAAAAGACTTAGGGAATTCCTCTGGTTACCTCAGCATAGACCTCTGGCTATTCCTCCTGTTTTGGAGGTTTTGATGATGTATACGGAGGCCTGTCTAAATCCAGATTCTCTGCCTCCTGCTCCAGTTAGGCCGGATAGGTATTACAGAGTTCCTAATTCTCATCAGTTCCTCTATAAAGGCCATAATGCAGACCCTGAAACTATTTCTCAAGGTCCTAAAGGAATTAAAGCTTCCACGGCCAAGAATCCACTACCTACGGAAAGGGAATCTAGATCACTAGAAAGGTGGGGTAAGAAGGTTTACACCTCGCCACCCTTGCCATGAGGGCCTTAAACTGCCAGTTTCATATGATTAAATATCAGCAATTTCTGTTATCACAATTAAAACAAAATGTCACAACCTGAACAACCAGATTTAAAAGAGTTGCAGGATATGATGCATAGTGCTGAACAAGTGGGCAAGCACACCTTACAATGTGGTTATGATGCACTAGAGGCCTCCAGCAGATCAGCCGCCACTGGAGCAGTCATTCGCAGACATGCATGGCTAAGGGAACAAAATCTTCCAGACCAGGTGAAAGCAAAATTCTGGATGCACCGTTACATAAGGATGTTCTTTTGGTGGTAATGCTGAGGATATTTTACGAAAATGGAAGAAAAGGCAAAATCTATGCAAACTGTCAAAGCTTACAGGTTCAGCCACCAAGGTTCAGCAGGAATTGGCGTCATCAAAACTGGTCCTTTCCAACCACTGACAAAGCCCAAAGAGGCAGATACAGGCGTGGAAGGGCAGAGGACAACCCCAAGGGTCCTACAGAGGCAGACAATGGCAATCACCAACACCAAGAAGTGGTGACGACAGTGCACAGCAATACAGAAAGCAGACTCAATGACTCCCTCATTTCCATGCCAAGCAGAATTCAACTGGCAGCACCTTTGGGAGGAAAACTGGCACTATTTGCAAACAATTGGCATATTGTCACAACAGACAAATGGATTCTGGACATAATAAACAGAGCCTACAAATTTCATTTCCACACTCTTCCAAAAATGAGAGGCATGCCAAACCTACCACAAAATCAAAGGGTAGAGGCACAACTACAAATCGCAAGGCTCCTAAACATGAGGGCTATACAAAAGGTACCTACGCACCAACAAGCACAAGGTTTTTATTCAAGGCTTTTCCTGGTGCCAAGAAAAGGAAGCGACTGGAGACCCATTCTGGACTTATCCATTCTCAACACATTTCTTCTAGTACCAAAATTCAAGATGCTCACATTACAGCAACTCCTTCCCATGCTGGGCAAGGGGTTTTGGCTGGTAACATTGGACCTCAAGGAGGCATACCTGCATGTCCCAATCAGACAAAGTTGCAGAAGATACCTCAGATTTCTTGCAGGTTCAAATCACTATCAATTCTCTGCATTGCCCTTTGGCTTATCTACTGCCCAGAGTATTCACCAAGTGCCTGGCATCAGTGATTGCATACTGCAGACTTCAAGGGATTCAAATTTACCCTTATCTGGACGACTGCCTGATCCAAGCGGACAGCAAACACACTTCTCAAACATCTGGCATATGTGACACGCTTACTGCTTTCTCTGGGATACACCATCAACAAGGAGAAATCAAAGCTAACACCCTCTCAGAAAATTACCTTCCTGGGTGCCAACTTGGACACAAACACCCAGATGGCTTACCTAACAACAGAAAAACAAGGGCAACTATCTCATTACTTCAAAATGCTTGCAAAAGTACCAGGCTTACTGCAAGGAAAATCCTGCAGGCTCTGGGATTCATGGCATCTTGCATTCTTCTAATCCCATGTGCAAAGTTGCACATGAGGAAACTTCAATGGTACCTAAAAATCTATGGTCTCAACACAGTCACAGCCAAGTGGAGATTCCAATAATTCCCTGTCTACAAAAGGAATTCATATGGTGGGCCCAAGCATGCCAAGTAAACAAAGGCCTCCCATTTTGCAAGCCTCAAGCTACTCAAGTCATAACCACAGACGCCTCAGATTACGCCTGGGGACATGAAGGACAGGCGCATTCAGGGCAGATGGCACAAAACAGAAAAGCACCTTCACATCAATCAAAAAGAAATGCTGGCAGTAATAAATGCAATTTCAATGTTCAGAGAATTCCTGCATCCAGGACAACTGCTCATAAGAACAGACAACACCACGGTAATGTGGTACATAAACAAACAAGGAGGGACTCATTCATACCCCTTGTGCAGATTAACCATGACTCTTTGGAATCTAGCTCTGGAAAGACAAATAGAACTCCAGGCTCAGTACCTGCCAGGAATGGAAAACACACTGGCAGACACTCTGAGCAGGCATATGACAGATCCTCACGAATGGAAGCTACATCCACACGTATTCATGCAGATTGTTCAAGCGTGGGGAAGGCCAGACATAGACCTATTTGCCTCCCACAAAAATCAATTAAAAGTTTTGCTCAAGGACCTCCCACCCAAAGGCTTGGAAAGTGGACGCCCTCATTCACAAGGACAAGTTGGTCAGTTTATGCATTCCCACCACTACCTCTGCTGCCCAAGGTGCTTTTGAAAGCAAGAACAGACAAGACAAGGATGATACTGATTGCTCCAGATTGGCCGAGACAACATTGGTACCCACTATTGAGGAGCCTAACACACACTCCTCCGTGGCCCCTGCCTCTAACACCTCTACTGCTGACGCAGAACAATTTCAAAACTCTTCACAGTCAGCTGAAAACTCTCAGTCTAGCTGCATGGAAAATTCCTTAACTTCACATCAGGCACTACTCTCCAAAGAAGTGCAGGATGTCATTTTGGAGGCTAGAAGACCATCTACAAGAAAAGCTTACTCCGCAAAATGGAAGCGGTTTTGCTGTTGGAATGAAGAAGAGGACAGGATCCTAGAAAATTAAACCTGCTTCAGATTTTACAGTACCTAACTGAACTTTTGAGCAAGGGACTTTCCTTTTCCTCAATCAAGATACATGCCTCAGCAATCTCTGCAGAATTCAATATGGATCCTCCTTTATTCTCACACCCACTACTACGACAGTTCCTCAGAGGGGCTAAGAACATAAGGCCTCCAAGGAAACAACCAGTACCAGCTTGGGACCTTAACTATGTACTGGAAAAATTGACATTGCCTCCCTTTGAACCAGCTGCTTCAGCAGAATTACAATATTTGTCCTGGAAAACAGCTTTCTCCTGGCCATCACTTCAGCTCGTAGGGTATCTGAGTTACAGGCCCTCATGGCGGTGCAGCCATTCCTCATATTCCATCAGGACAGGGTTTCCCACTAACCCTTCCTTTATGCCTAAAGTAGTATCTAGGGTAGCCCTAAACCAGGCCATACACCTTCCTACCTTCTACTCTAATCCTCAAAACAAAGGGGAGAGGCTGCTTCATTCTTTAGATATCCATAGGCAGCTACGTTACTTGGACAGAACCAAGCCATTCAGAAAATCAGATCAACTCCTAGTTTCCTATGCTGTGGGGGGTCAAGGGAAACCTGTAACTAAACAGACCATTTCCAAGTGGATTGGTCACTGCATACGCTTCTGTTATTCCTATCATGGAAAGCTCCCTACTGGTACCGGATCACACTCCACTAGGGCCACAGCCACCTCTACAGCCTTCCTCAGAGGAGTGCCTACTAAAGATATCTTGGAGGCAGCCACTTGGAGTTCTGTACATACCTTCACAAAGCATTACCATCTGCCTTTATACTCCAGAACAAGAGCAGGCTTTGCCACTGCAGTTTTGCAGGGCATTCTAGCTCAACCCAGTTCCGTATAGTACCTACCACCCTATACATAGCTTTGGGATTCTACCCATAAATTACTGCAGCTGTAATGCACGATGAACATAGTACAGTTTTGTACCTACCATAAATGTAGATGTTCGAGGGCTATTACAGCTACAGGTTTCCCACCCTCCTTCCCCTCTTGGTAAGACCTTGGGGTTTGAATACCTATTCATACCTGCTGACTGGGTTATCCTACTATGTTTTATTTGCTTACTTTTGTGTATTACACTAATTTATGTATTGCCTTCCTTTGGGGGGCACCTGACATCTGGGGCAAGAAAGACTGAAGAAGATGGCGTCGGCTGTGTCTTTTATACTGTAGCCTTCCTGACGTCAGAAGAGTACGCGACAACAACCGACGCCGGACCAAGACTTTGGAATTCGGCCGACCGAGGGACCGCCTGCCGGCTGAAAACCCATATGTAATTACTGCAGCTGTAATAGCCCTCGAACATCTACATTTATGGTAGGTACAAAACTGTACTTTTCTTATCCCTTGTGATACCTATGGAGGTGGGTTTGACTTTTGAGCCTTGCCTAAAAAAGGCACTATGGTGGTAGCAAGAGCCTTTGCCAATATCCGGAAGCCCAGGGGTGACAGGTGCAAGCCATCCCTAGCGAAGCATCGTGGCTTGTCGAGCATATCATCCCAAGCTGACAGGCATTGGATCCCCTTTGAATGACACCAGTACTTAAGCCAATTGTTGAAATTGATCATCTTGTCTTCATATTGTGGCATCATTCTTGGTGAGGGTAAGATGCTACTCAAGGACAGGGTCATACCGGCCTGGGCTACATGCTCAGAGAGCTCCTTTGTCTCTTTTCATGTAGTCCAGGGAGGTGCGTCTCAGGTCATTCACACCAGCATGGACGATGACTGAGTCATATTTGTACTTGCCTTGGAGTGACCTGAGTGCTTGTGTTATGTGGCGGATCCTAGCGCCCGACAGGCTTGCTTACCGTGACCCTCTCCTTGTTCAGCCTGGTGAGCGGGACGTCAGTGTGCCTGACGATAGAGTCACCTATTACAAGTGTATCAGGTGTGTTGTTTAGTCTTAAGGGCTGTGACTGTTCGGCACACTGGCTTTGTGAGATATGTGTTGCACGTGTTTTGTTTTGGGGTAGTGGTTGCTTTGGTGTCTGCTTTGGAGGTCTCTGCTGCTTAGGCAGATCTTTATTTAGAGCCTGCGAGTATGTTTTTGTGTGATTATGTGTTTGGTTTGCTGTCGTGGTAGGTCTATGTGAGACTGGAATTGTAGTGAGTGTGGTTTCCTTCTCCTCCTGACTGGTTATGCCAGTACTGAGTTGAGAGAGCTTAGCCTCCAGTTTGGCTATATGGTTGCATCTCTCACATGTGTTGGAATTTGTTGGGAGGAGGAGGGGTTGTCTGTGTACATGAGGCAGTTGTAACATTGCCTCAAGATTCCCAGATTCACCAGCTGGACCGAGAGGAGATTGACAACTGACCTTTGGACATGCTAGAATAATATTGGGAATTCCTTAATAATTGAAAACAAGGGCCAGTGGGGAGTGAGGGTGTAGTGCTTTTAATTTTTAGTGCTGACTTATATAATTGCTTGAGTGAGCAAGTGCCAGGTAACTTAAGTGCAATGTGTTACAGGTAACTTAAATGCAAAAACGACAAACAGTAACTTTCTTTCAAGTGAAACAAGGAAATAAGTACAGTAAGCAATGCAGATATCACTAGTGATCCACAGAAGCGCTGAGAAGCCAGATTAGGTGGAATTAGCGTTCCAGGAAATAACAAGCAAACAAACAACAAGCATATAAACAAAGCTAGATTCAGCAGGCCTGGATCTAGTCTATGCTACAGCAAACAAGGTGTACCAATTTCAGTAAGATACAGTTCAAATATTCAGGCACTATAAACCTTTAACCAGAAATTCCCAGCTCAGAAGCTCAAATAACATTCTATTCCACTTTAACACACTACAATTACAATTACAGTACAATTACTGCAACACTTTCTGCTATTCTTGCATACTCAAAATAACATTAAACAGCAAAATTACATAGAACAATCACAGCTACTTCATTTTTATTTTCATCTCAAAATGCTATAAATCAATAAGCAACATATTACTGTTTAAAAGTACTGCCAATGCAGACACTGCTATAAATGTAAAATGAACTCAGATCTTAGTGTAACTTCTGTGGAGTGTTATTTATAGAAGTCTTATAGCCTACATCCAGAATCATGTTATCCTTGGAATTCTGCACCTTAAGTAAGCATAAGTGTAAATCCACAATATTCAACATACAGTGTGAATTTCTCAAAGCTGCTCTCTACAACTAATACAGCCACAATTATTCAATACACTCTTAGTGGGTTACTCTTATTGTGATAAGCTGTTACTTGCTAAATCAGCAACCATTTCCTGACAAGCAAAAAAAAATATGCAAACAGACATCCGTAATAGACAATTGTTAAAGGTACACTCCTATGACACAAATGTGCTTTCATATTAGTTTCAGACACCATAATGGAAGGATAAACACAGGAAAGCTATTTTTAGAATGCACTCAGTGCTTAATGTCCATGTGGCCAGCCTTTCAGGTAGGAAGCCATATACTGCAGTGTCTAAAGCTGCAGCAAAACATCTGCAAGAACTCTCAGATCAACAAAGAAGGAATCCCTTCTACTGTATTTGCCATACCATGATAAAGTTAAACCCACCCACGCAGCTGACTGACTTTAATCGGTAGCGTAGCAACCGCAAATGACATACAACTTTTGATTACTGCCTCTGAAGATCAAATCACACATTACAATCACAGCAAAAGCCAGTTCATTGTTAAACGCAACAGTTGCATTGCTTTAGGTACATCACAACCAGCAAAAGACATGCTTCCGCAACAATGGGCATTAAGCATACGTAATAACACAATGCATTCTTAACCTATACAAATATGCAAAGATCGACAGTAAGCTAACATACGGATACAATCAGTAGACTACATGAAATGCAATAAATAAGATTTCTTATCTGTTCAAAAAGTGTGCAAAATGTGCAGAAGAAAATGAAATTACATGTATGGAAAGGAGCACAGATGTAAGCAAAAGATCTCTCTACTGTACGCTAAGACCAGACAGTATAAGCCTCCGAGTGCATGGAGACTGTATTATGACAAATGCATAGCCAGAATAATACAAAAGCAAGCAAATTATTTTCAAACCGACCAACTACTTAAAAATTCCCGACAGACACTTACAAGCAGAAAACACTCATCCGGTCTGTATGATCAGAAGTCTAAAAGAGCAGTTTCAGACAAGTTAGGTTAAATGCGTGTCTGCTTGCTTCATATTCACATTCAGCACCACCAAGCCAATAAAATGACAATGATCTCTTTTCTCACTTCGAACTGCTACATATGTAGCTAGGACAAGCCTAGCCACATCGGAAGGTAGTAACATCACCGAACCACAACTTTTTCCTGCGACAATAAAGATAATATTCCTCATGAGTATTACACAGCCACACACTTCAGAAAATGGACCCTGCTTGCCTTCAGAAAAAACGGAGCTGCTTACAGGCTTTATGACATTAAACGGAGTTTGCTTACCATGGGTGGATGACTCTGATAACAGGTTTAGTGTTGATAGGGAACCTGCGTAATTTTTAAAATTCATGTTTGTGTCTGATCATGATGCATGCACACGTATGAGTCCTCCATTGGGTACTAAAGCATTACAAGTCTTGCAGGTTGCAGCTGTAAAAGCCCCCTCCCCCTCACTCTGTGGTTCCGGCTCCTATGCAAAAGGACAAAAACTGCCTCTATGTTTACCCCACAAGGTGTCCTTAATTTTAGCTCATTCAAAACCCGGACTTCACATGTCCGGTTTTGAATAAAATTTGTAACCGGGCAATTTGTCAGAAAACTGGACAGTCTGGTAAAAAAACAGACATCTGACAACCCTACTTGTCTGTCTAATGGTCTCTACTTTTGATCAGTTATTCTCACTATGTCTGGATAAGATTGAATACCTTGATTTGTTATGACATTTCCATACATTTGATATTTGTCACATATAATTGGCATTTGTCTTTATAAAGCTACAGCTTATTTTTTTCATTCAGCCAAGTAAGTTTTTCAGTCTTGCATCATTTTTAGATTCACCTCAACAGCCAGTGATGTGTGCAATGCCTTGCAAACCTCCATTTTTGTTTTTTTTGGAAGCTCTTTGAAGAAAGTTAGTTGCTGAAAATATTCCAAGTGACATTCTAAGTAATGTGGATCATCACCATGGTGTATAAAATGTGTATAGTTTTAAAGTGTCTTGGCCAAGTTTAGTCTGCAAGAAGCTATAGTTAACACTCTCTTCACCTACCTTTAGTAGGTGGTGGTGGTACCTCTGAACTGCTTTATTAATGCTGTGTGGGTCAGCTGGTATTCAGAATCTTGTCTGATGCAACTAGTGTTGCTGTACTATATACTCATGGTCTAAGCTCAATTTGTGTTGTATTCACATCCATCTTCTCAGCTTGCTTTAACTCATTCACTCCAAAGGAGCTCAGGAAATTTGCACTGTAACTTCCAATGGGTGAAGCCTAAGCCTTTGGACAGAATAAAATGATGTCCTCACATTTCAAACAAATGTTCACATCTCTGGAACCGTAGGGGTTTTGAAAGAGGTATAATTGGCAAACTCTTTAACACAGACTATTTTTATAGTGGGTAGTATTCTTTAGGATCTAGGTCTTGTACTGAATTTTATAAGTGATGGTAAACACAGTAACTATTACATTTGCAATGTTTTGTAAACTTACATCTCAGCAACCACTCAACTTACACACATATGTCAGCAGCATTTTATTCATCTAGCTGAGAGCTTTCATATGAGGCTACGGAGTTCTGTCTGTGTTACTTGGTTGTTGAGATATTTAGATAATGTGAAAATTATATCTATATAAATTAATATCATAAAAACAACATTTAATATCCAGTTACCTGTACTAGACGGAGGACAAATATTAATGCAGTTGAGTTTGCCATTGTGTAAGCTTTAAGATGAAATCTCTTAAAACCTTGTACTTAGCATGCTTAGTAATGTAAAAAACACAAAATTCACGAAACCAGAATAAACATCAGAAAAAAAGTGAAACAAAGACAAAATGATGACTGTCCACACAGATGAAAAGTTAAGCGCTTTCTTTCGTTTTAATCACAACAAACATCTTAAAATTAATTAATAGGTAAGCCAGCCAAATATCCATTCATCTAATTGTTAATTAATGCATACAATTTTCTTAAAGACATAAATGTCAGCTATGAAATATACCACTTAACATGTATACAAAGACATATCGCACATACAAATGTATGCCTACTTTAAAAATGCATATTAAATGAATTATTTAATAATATAATCTATTATTTAAAAGACATTAAACATTTAAAGTATCATTCAGGCCAGGAATATGATCTGCCCTAAGGAAAACCTGCCATCTAAGCTCCTTGTTTTCAAGGACATTATTGAATTCTGTAACAAATGAAGTCAAATCTATTCCATCCAACACAAAATTTTTTTTTTTTTTTTTTGAAATTAGAACATAGCATGGTTTTGGAATTACTGATGCAAAAACAAGCAATATTTGACATCTAGAGGTGTCAGTAGGCGTTAACTGCAGGTACACCAGGAGGTGTCACATGGATGTAATTAGTTCATTCTTAGTTTTCTGTCTTAGCGTTGCAAGAACTCTGGTTGTTGTTTGAATAAATGTTGAAATTAAAGTATTTATTATTACTATTATTATTATTGTATTGTACTGACCCAGAATGTAGCCAAGACTTGAAAATAAATGAACATGTTGTTCAGGAATATCAAATCTAGCACCATTCTTCACATTTATGGTTCCATTGCTCTGTACAGAGTCTCTGCATATTGAATTGACCACAACATTAATAAACTGTACTGAACAAGCTCTGCAACTGTACTGCACAGATGCACAAGCTGTCTGCTTCATGGCTATATGAATTACTGTATTTATGAATTTGCAGATTATTTATTGCACAAATATGCAAACTGAATTCTTCACATTTACATGAATTATACCTTCTGAAATATCTGAGAAGTGTTTCTTTGGCTAACTGCGCACTTTCTTCTAGTACTTGAAGCTGCATTACACATTGTATAGGTTTGATCAATCTCACCTGTTCATAAGTCATCTTGCATAAAATATTTGATTGCTGTAGTGGCACAGTTTGAAACCAAATGTAGGTTTTGTTTTTATAAACATAACATGGCTCTTTCTAACCAAGTAGTGTTAGCTTGTGCTGTAATAAATGTCAGTAAGATAGATGTTGATCATTTTTCAACACTATCTTGTCTTAATTTCTGACTGCACTCTTAGTTAAGATGTTACTTTCTACACAGCATCAATCTTAAAAGTAATATTTTACAGTTAATATAAGTCTACCAGTCCAGTGATTCTTCTAATGATAGCAATGCTAAATTCCTCTTCTTTCTGGAAAAGAGTCTTCACTACTGACACATCAGTTGCATTCCAAACAGTTGTTTTTCTGGCTTATGCTTATGTGAGTAAGCGACTGAACAGCTGACACATTTGTTTGCATCATTCACTTCAGTAACTTTGCTCTGCACGTTTGTCTTCCTTTTTCGTTCACGCAGTTTTGAGAATAGTTCAACAAGTTACATTGTCTGTATTTGTTTATTACTGGACAAGACTATGTGCAGATTACTAGACCTCAAGTAACATGGTAGCTGTTCAGTTGAAGATGTCTTATTTTTAACTACGCTATCATGACTATGTATTTTGCTGTTTCCTTTCACTGCCATTTGATTTCTGCTGCTGTCTTACACCACTATGTAAGATAGCAGACATGTTCTGCTTATTTTGGAATATTTTAGCAACATTTTAATTTTGTTAGATCATATGTCCTTCATTTGCTGTTCACACATTCACAGGTTTATCAAGTATCAACTTCAGTTCTGACAAAAGTTTGCTTCTCAGTTTAACTTTTTGCACAGACAGTTCAGTGTACTGCATCCCTCGAAGGTCATACTCTTTAGGTCTGTGTCTTAACATCGTGACATAGGCATCAGTAGACTTGTCACCCCCGATTTCTAGTGAAAAAAGTAGGAATTAATGTGTGGTAGATTCATCTTAGGGTCACAAAATCATTTAAGCCTGTCTTTTATAACATATAGGTTAGACTGCTACTCTGTAGTTAAATAGATTTATGATATCGCCCCCAGCAAGGAGACAACTGGAGCAACTTGCACCCACTTACTTTCTAATACAGACTTTACCAAACCCAAGTCTAAGGTTTTTTCCACCCAAAAAGAGCTCACTAAAACCTTAATTCAGTTTACAATGTATATAAGATCACCAAACGTCATATCTGAAAAATGAAGAGGAAGAAGCATTAATTTAATATGCTATAACGAAATGGTGTCACCATAACAGAGCCAGTAGGTATAGTTAATGGACCAGTGTATATGTATGAAGCAAGTTTTAGAACACAAAGGTGAGCCCTATTCACCCTTCTTCCCTGCATCAATACCTGTGTGAAATTACATCCAAAACTGTCATTAGCATTAATAACACTGTTAAAACAGCATTATTATAACGTGAATCTATGGAAAGACAACTGCTTATTAATTTTTATTCAAATGAAGATTTAAAGTTTTTAAAAGCTGATAAAGGCAATGCAGTTATTATAAGCAAAGCTGTTTATGATGCTGAAAGTTTGGAAATGCATACTCGTGAATGATTGTCAGGAGGTGAAATTTTGTAAAAATTGTAATGGTATAGATTTATTAATTGACATACTGAAGAGTGGCTGCTGGAAGGGAATATCTGATGGTAAACTATCAGATTATTATAGAATAGATGATCCAAATACCAGTTAAGTGTTTGGTTTCCCTAAGGTGCCGGAAATTTAGTTAAATCAACCACTGAGCTTGATAGAAGCTATTAGTTGTCCTAAAATGGAGCCTTCAACCATTTTTGTGGAAAATCATTCATAAAGTAGTACAAGAATGTGATTCACACATTAAGGCTTCCTTTAACTTTGTTTATAAGGTGAACATCAGCGTAGTCCTTTGACTATGTTTACAAGATGAACATTTTAGCTATTGTTGACCAAGACATTTTGGTCTGTACAGATATACAAGCTTTTTATTCAGTTATCCCAAAGGATATGGGATTAGTATGGATGAGCCAGTTATTATATAATAAGGCGTAATTTGCTTTCATAAAGGTGAGACTTATCACAGAGATATCACACATTATTTTATCATGGAATTTTTATGTATTTTGAAAGAAGGTATCTTTAAACAAAAGATAGGTGTTACAGCGGCCCCAAACAACACAAACCTGGTTATGGCAGTTGCGACATTGAGTTTATTTATCAGTTTGATTTTTTTAAGAACATAAAACATTTTAACATTTTATTGATGATATTTTAATATGGTCAGGTTGTTTATAGATGTTACCAGAATTTTTGTATATGTTAATCAAGTAACTGGAGAAATTTACTTATGCTTTTGATATGAAAAGTACTATTTACTGTACACATGCTTTTTTCTAAAGCAAATGGATATGTAAGTACAATGTTTTATAAGAAATTTGTTGTCAGAAATACCTATTTCAATTTTAGTAGAATGCACCCTAAGTGGGTAAAGGTTGGCAAAGGGTTGACTGAGAATACCGAACGTTTTAATAAGAAATTACAGACCCTGAATAAAAAAAAAAAATCTTGGAAAGGGAATATACCTAGACCTTGATAAACATAATTCTACTGGAAGTATATGCTGGCAGAAATGATACATAGAAAGACTGGAGGCAAATGCTTCATTGACATCTAGAATCTCATTAGAGACAATTGGAAGTTTTTGAAAGGCGTGCCAGATATTATCAGTATTGTGGGACCAGCCTGAAATTTATATATAAGAAAGGCAGGAGCCTAAAGGATTTATTACAGAAGCTGATAAAGTACAGATACAGAGAGATGTCTAGCTGTGGGATGTGTGATCAGTGTGAATATATTAACCTTGGTTACATGTAGATAATTATGAGGAATAAGAAATATGTGGTCACAGGAGTTAGTGCATATTTATCTAGTTTTGTGATTTATGTGGCTAGATGGTATACATGTCCAGTATTCTATATCGAGAGGTTGTAACATTGTATATGTTGATATATATATATATATATATATATATATATATATATATATATATATATATATATATATATATATATATATGTTTGTATTAAATTCAGAAAATGAAAAGAATGCCTTATTTAAGCATTCAGAAGTATGTGGCTTTTATGGATATTTCAGTTCTAAACTGTGACATTAAGCAGAAAAGGATCAGACTGAGGAACTTTTAGATTGGAAAGGATTTTGCTGACAGCTGAGATGCTGACACTGAATGTTTGTGCCCCTCCAAAGCTTAATAAAGTAGAGAATTTTAAAGTATTCTTAGGAAACTTTATTTACTTACTTACTGTCATGCGATATTTTAACTGACGGTCATATGATGGTGTCCTGTATTTTTTAAGCAGGACTTATGCTTAAACATATGCATATTTCAGTGTAATCTTACAGTCTGAAGAAGTTTGAAGGGATAAAAGTGCTTATTGTGAAACTGACTAAATAACTGCATGTTTTTTAAGGCTGTGTTTCCATGTGTTTTGTTTTTTATTCTTTATGGAAAACCAGAGGTTTTTTTTTATTTTTAGTTGTTTTTGGAAGATATTAAAGTCACCCTAAAGTATTGTATGTACATATGTCCTCACACATATTTGTTTGTTTATTTATTTATTTTACATTTGTTGACCGGGAAAGTCCGACTGGAACGAGGTCCATTTACAGCGGAGGCCTGGGGAGAAAAGCTCCACATTAAACAATATGCGTAGTGGTAATTATGCAATCAAAAGATATGTCATACAAGAAATAATAAATTTACAATGGCTTGTTCCAACCAAGCTTAATTTACACATAGTAGGCCCTGGATGGCAGTATTTGAGGCCTTGGGAGAAAAAAACTCCACATTAAATAATACAATTAACAGAGACATCACACAAGACGTAATAAATTTACAATGGTTTGTGCCAAGCAAGCTTAAATTGCCCATAGTAGGCCCTGTATGGCAGTATTTGAGGAGTTTTTAGTACTGTATTATAGAGATGGTAGGCAGAGAAGAGAGGAAGGTAGGAAGGGTTTGAGGAGAGGAGGAAAGCATTTATGTGATTCAAGGACAGAGCCAGGAATGCAGTAGGTGTGATTTAAGTGAGTTTTTGAACAGTGAGATAGATGGTGCTGAAGCGATTTGCTGGGGGAGGTTATTCCACTTTCTAGCTATGGTATGAGAGAAAAGAGCTTTCCCTGGAGTATTGTTGGTGTTGGATATACATAGAAGGGTTTTGTTGGATGAGCGGAGAGGACGGTTTGCTGAATATTGGTTTAGTAGGGTGGAGTCTTGTGGGAATTCTTTAGGATGCTGAAGGTGAGGGCTAGTTGGTGGTAACTTATTAATTGAGAAAGTTCTAACCACTGTAGCTCCTTTAGGGCAAGGCAGTGATGGCATCTAAAAGTAGCGTTATTGGCGAATTTTGCAATCTTATTGTAACATGACTCTAGTTTGTCCAGTTATGTTTTCCTAATGTGGGTTAGGATTGGTGATGCATACATTAGGGTAGACAAAAGGTGGGTTTGGGCTAGGGTGACTCGTGCTTGGTCTGATAGGAAGTTTTTGTATTTGTATAAAATTTCTAATTTTTTATGTACTTTTTTAATGGTTTGAGAGATATGGACATCAAAGTGAATATCTTTATCTATTTCAACACCAAGGAGCTTAGTATTGGGGGAGGGAGAAATTATGGTGCTGTTTTTGGAGGTGATAGTGAAGAAAAGAGGTGTGGTTCTGGATTTGTTGGGGGTGAATAGGAGTAATTTGGTCTTGTTGGGGTTTAGAATCAGTTGTCTATCAGTAATCCATTTTTCAATGGAGCTGAAGGATTCCTGGGTAAGTTTTTGAAGAGTGGTTAGGGATGGGGCTGAGCATATTAGGGTGGAGTCATCTGCGTACTGCCTAAGTGATGCATGCAGGGTAGAGGTATATAGTTTGTTAGTGAAAATGGTGAATAGTAGCGGCCCCAATATTAAGCCTTGTGGAACACCTATGGTAGTTGGTAGTAAAGGTGATAGTACACCTTGTCATTTGACTGATTGTTTCCTATCAGAGAGAGAGTTTTTGAACCAGGCAGTAGTGGAGGGGGCAAAGGACATGGAGGATAGAGTGCCTAAAAGTAGGTTATGTGAGACCATGTTAAATACCTTAGAGAGCTCTAAGAATATGGCTGATATGAAGTTGTTGTTGTTTCTAAGTTGGTTAACCTGGTTAGTAAAAGAGAGAAGAGCAGTAGTTGTACTATGGTTTGGGCGGAAGCCATACTGTGTGAAGGAGAGGAGATTATGTGAGGTTAAGAAGTGTATCACATGAGTGTGAATACATTTCTCAAGGAGCTTGGACAGGGGGTATAGGATAGCAATGGGGCGGTAGTTTGATAGCTCATAGGAGTTGCCACCTTTGTGTAGGGGGATAATATATGACACTTTCCATAGTTAGGGGATGTAAGCTTCTTGTATGGAGCAGTTAATCAGAATTGAGACAGGGTAGGCTAGGGACTTTGCGGCTAATTTTAGGAAATTAGTGGGTAAACCATCTGCTGAGAGAGTGGCAGGTTTTAGTTTTGAGAGTAGTTTTTTAACTATGGAGGTTGGTACAGGTGAGAGTGTAAAGGAAGGTATATTACTGTGATCTGTAGTAGGGGTGGATATAGAGTTATTGTTAGCTGGGTAGATAATGACAGAATAGATTCTATGAAGTGATGGTTAAATTGAGAAGCTATGCCATTGTTAGTGTTGGGAGCTGGGGTGGTAGTTTGCCAGGTATCAGAAGGGAATTGATAGCTTGCCAGAACGTTTGGGGGGTTTTGGAATGTTTGTTTTGGGATACCTAGGAAGTAGCTTTGTTTGTTTTGTTTTGTTTTTTCACCTGATTCCGAAGTTGTTGATACTTTTGTCTATCTAGGCTAGTGTTATTCTTTTTCCAGATCTTCCAGGCATTGTCTCTGGCTTTTAGTAAGGCTTTTGTGGTCCTATTTAGCCAAGGGACATAGTTTACTTTAGTTCTAAGTTTTGTAATGGGAGATAATGTATTAAGAACATTCATAAAAGTACTATTGAAAAGCTCAACTGCCTGGTCTAATGCTAGAGTTTGTAGTGGGGGCCAGTTACATTGTTGTAACATACTGCAAAGAATTTGTGGATTTACCTTGTGTTCATCTCTAGTTTCCTTACACAGTATGGTTTTGGGTATGTTTACCTGTTTATGGAGGAGGAATGTGGGGCAGTGATCGCTAAGTTCATCAGGTAGGAAACCTACATGGTCATTTTGCTTGGGAAAATTTACTAAAGTCGAATCGAGGATTGATTGTTTTGGGGATTTTTTTGTCAACTGTGGTGGGTTCTTGGATTAGTTGTGAGAATCCAAATACGTTAATATGGTTTGAGGGATTGTTAGAGTTGCAGGATAGCCAGTCTAGGTTTAGGTCGTCTAGCAGGATGGTTTCTTGGGGCAGGTTGATTGTAGCCCATTGTAACATTTCCTCTATTATAGGCATGTTATTTCCTGGAGGAATATAACTGCAGAGGATGTTGATTCTCTTTTTGTTTTTTAGGGATAAAATGGAGCCTAATGTTTCGGCAGTCAGAAATTTGGGAAGTAGGGTTTGCAGAGGCTGGAGGCTGAGTGTGTTTTTAAATAGAATTGCAACTCCACCTCCCTTTTTGGCATCTCTGTCTGGTCTTAGGATATTATAGCCTGGGGGGGGAGAATTTCTTCATTTTGGGTGGTGGGTTTTAGCCAGGTCTCAGGTTAGTATGTCTGGGGAGTAGTGGGCTATGAATGCATGTAGGACATGTAGTTTGTTAGATATACTTCTTGAGTTTAAGTTAATAATAAGTAGGTCTGATTTCTGTTTGTGTGAGAGAATGCTGTTGCATGGACCTGGGTTGGGGTGTATGTCTCCCATGCATTTACTTTCCATGGCAAATGGACTATATTCTCTCACTCTGTAAATAGACGTGATTGATAAAATTAGAACTTTCCTGACAAATGAATCTGTATATGTTCTTCATTGGTCACTGTTGTGGTATTGTTAACTTACAGGAATAACCTGCCAGGAATACTGTGTGTTAAGCCAGCATACCAAAGCTTTGGCGCCTTCTTCTTGCACTGTATGTCTAATGTATGATCCGCACAAGAGACCTGCACATACAAAATACCAGAACATTCTTGTGCCAGCCCAACCTGTGAGACAGTGTTTTCACTTCTGTCAGCCATATGGCCTGAGCTAGATGAGAATCCCCTTTTGGAGACTTCCTTTTCTCATTGTTCTTTGAATAAAAAAGTTATATTTTTCATGTCATCACAGAAGGGTAAATGTGGCTACAGGAGTCAGATACCATGTAGAGATAGTCACACAAAGTACATAGTTTGCCTAGGTCCTAGCCACAGCTCATTCCTAAAACCTTGAGAAGTAACTTGGCTTCCCTTAAAAACTACTTAGAAAATCGTAGCTTAAAGGAGCTCGCATGGGATAGGATGGCCTCTGAATCTTCTTAGTCAGATGTTCCAGGCAACCACAAAGAAGCTGAGGACATCAAAGCCTTCCAAAGCTTCTGTTGTCCATTTGGACCTGGGCATCTCTGCTGTGGCACTTGATCAGACCACCCAATGTTAGTTGCTACTTCTGCAACCCCAACAGACTCCAATAAGGCCCATCTTGTGCAGTTTTAGGCTCCCCAGTTCCATTTTTCTTCTGCTTCTCATCCCCTCATAAAAAGGTTAGGGTATATTTTTATGAGGAAGTGGATTCTGAGTTAGAGTTGGCATCTCTGGCTTATTGTTTTTTTTTTTACTCTGAGGATGAGGATACTGTCTTCCAACAGAATCCTCAAAGAGCTTTCCTTTAGGGATGCCAATTTAAAAAATATTGCAGCCTTTTCAGTGGGAGCGAAAGCAAGTGTCTGATGTACAGTGAAGGTGTCATGACTTATAATGTGGGTATGTGGGTTTTCCCAAACCTTGTGCAATTCATCCTGTGTTACAGGCCTTACAGGACATATTTGCCTCAACATGTTTGAACCTAGAATTGCAGCCTCAGGTCTGAATAAACCTGATGTGTGTGTCAAGTTTCTTTACAGAAATCCTTTCTCAGATACAACAATCATTTGTGTAGAATCTGCTAATGTGCTTCCTAATGACAAAGACATTAGGGCTGTAGGCAGGTAAGGAAATAAATGTATATTTTTATGCTGTCAGCTACCAGATCCATCTGTTTAGGTATTGTTTGTGTAATCTGATAGATATGAAGAAATGAGTGTCAGGCGTTCATAATTCAGACAGTAAGTCTTCCATTTTGTCTCTCCTCAACTCAGCTGCTCAGGTAGCCAGACACTATTTATTTAACATTTGTTAACTGGAAAAGTCCGACTTGGAACTAAGCCAATTTTCAGCAGAGGCCCGGAGAGAAATGCTCCAGGTGCATGTCTTTCTAACATGAGAGGATTCCGAAGCACCCAGAGGAAACCCACACGAACGCAGGGAGGACATGCAAACTCCACACAGAAGGGCACCCCAGCCAAGAATCGAACCAGAAAACCACTTGCTGTGAGGTGACAATGCTACCTCTGCACCATCCAATGCAGTCCAATACAGCTGCTGCTTTTATTAGAGCTGTAGCTGCTAGGTCTGTTTTTTGAAGATCCTTTTGGTTGATGTTACACTGTTTATCAGAAGATGTCAAGTTCCAGACTCTTCAGTACCCCTCTGGACACGGAAAACCACTGTAGTCTTGCAGCTGCTGAAATATTTGCAGGAAAGAGGTAAATTATGCAGGATTTCAAACAGATTCTTGCCTCTGTCCCTAAGTTCCTGCATAACTATCCTACTTAACCAGGTCCATTTTATCTAAAGGACCAAAAATCACAGCAAAACTGTACAAAGTTCTTTAAAAGTAAATTTCAGGAGAATACCAAATCAGACTTAAAAAGTCCTTTCCCCTGACAATCCAGATAGTTTGTGACTGTCTGCTTCCATCCTCCACTTTTTCCTACTTCCACCTTGGCCTCTTCCTCCTTTCTCTCTCCCTTCTTTTGTGAAGACTTATAACTTCAGATTGTTTGGTCTATAGCATCATCAGATCAGTTGGTCTATAGGGCATCATCAAGAAAGGCTACAAACTAACATGGCTTGCCTCTCCAAACCACTCATTATACATTGCTCTTAACCTTCTGTCTGCAAAATAAGGAACACTGCCTCTCATAATATGGAACAAATGGGCAAAATGTGGAACATTTACTAACAGTTTACTAACATCTTTAACTAGGAAGCACATAAGATGGTTAAAATGTGTCAGTTCATACCTATAAAAGGTTCTTTTGCTGGATGAATATGATTCATTTCTATTCACCGTGAATATCAATTAAAAAAAAAAAGCACTGAACATGTGACAAACCATTTCAATGTAAGACTTTGAGAAATGTGAACTTTTTTTTAAGAGCCAACACGAGGAATGTTCCTCATAATAAGGTAAACTTGAAAGTGTTCCTGTAGTGCCCCCATACCCAGAATAACGGGTTTTACCTATTTTACAGAATTTGTGCAATTATTTAACTACAGAGCTTGTACCTCTTCTCCATCAGACAAGTTATGAGATTTGGTTGATCACCTCTGCATGGGGAGAAGGGGGTGGAGAGACATGAGTCTCTAAGGCACTTATCTCATTAAATATCCCCGGATTGAAATCAGAGGCTGATGAAAAGTGCTTGTAAGGGAGTAGTAAAGCTGCTCTTGGGTACATGACCAGAAGAACTGAGTGAATTGGGCTCCATATCCAATAGCACCTACCCCTTAATTGCTTAATGTGGTGTGTACAAAGGGAGCTGGTAGGGTTTAAAGTTAAAACCCTACCTGTAATGTCTGCCTTAAGGAAGGTCATTCAGATGGTTGAGCATCCTAGAGATCTAGTTGTTGGTAGGTGCTTGGGGGGGGGGGCAGAAAGTGAAACAGAATAACAAATACCTTCTTTAGTATTCTTATGAAAATGATTCCCTCTTATGTTTCATTACTAGTTTACAGATAGCTAGACTGTATACTATGTAGAAGGAGTGTTTTCTGTATTTATCAAACCCATGTCACTGAGTTTTATATTATTCACATTGTATGATAATTTATACATATCCATATTTTTGCTGCCTTTTAATATCTGATCATTATATCTTCTTTTTATTATTTTTTGCATAAATCACTAAATGCACTTAAGTAGCTCCAGCTGCAGTAATCACAGGAAGTTGTGAAAATGTACTGATGTCTGTTAACCCTGGGACATAAACCCACACCTTCTCCATCCCCTGACTAATTTCCTTCTTGGCTCCTTTATTTAAACTACTGGAAAATGTGGGTACTAGAACATGTGAGGACTCGTTTCTGCAACAATTAAGTAGTCTGAGACATAACCTGGCTTCAGACCAACATGTGATGGATGTCATTCATTTCATACATGCCCAGTGAAATGCAGCAAGGATACTTTTTAAAACACGTCACTAAAGATTTTGATATGGCTGGTCATAGCACACTAGAAAATATTACTTATAGGCTGTCAGTCAGTGCCACCAGTTTTGTGATTACTTAGAAAATAGATACCAGTCAGCAAGGTAGAATAATACAACCTCACCAATCTCTTGTATTGAAACAGTGGACCCCAGAGTATCCATGCTAGGACCTCGTTCACATTGTTAAGCAATGATATGAAAAGTCTCTGTGAAACTGACAGACTAGTGCAATATGCAGATAATGCAGGCGTCTCTTTGCTGTTATTACTTTATTTTTATTACTTCCTATTACTGCATATAAATCAGCTCCAAATATATGCAGCTTTGGCTTGTAACTGTATAACAATACCTTAATGCTGGAAGGACAAAGGCTGTGCTGGTTGCTACCTGATGTTGTAATGCAGATGATCTGTTACAAAGTTACACTTTAACCTGCACAATTTTAACACCTCTTTTTTCCAGTGGTTGAGGAATTCAGATGCCAGACTAAGGAGTATAACTGATAACCAGCTCAAGTCTGATGATCATGTAAATTTCATCTTTTTTTAAACAAGAAACATCTTTATTGAATTATCACTTATGACAATAGGCAATCATACATCCATTTATGTAAATGAAGACAAAATCATATTGTCATATTTTCATCTGCTAGCATTATACATCGCATATCTTTTATACAGTCATTACAGTCACTGTCAATCGAACATTACATAGCTCATTTAATTCCTGCCTTTCCTTAAACCACATTACTCTACCAAAACATTATTCTGCCTGTATTGCTCCCTGTAGTGTTTCCAGAATTCACATTTTTTTCTATGTAATTTGTCCTACCCTTTTCTGAACGCTCCCACTTCCAGTTTTTTTTATTTCTGTTAATGTATTCACTTCATTTAGTATGCTTGCTTTACACTTTGATTTCCATTTTCTACTAATTGCTTTTTTGCAACAACCAGAATTAAAATCAACAAGGCCTTACAATATCTAGGCAACTGCAATTTTGTATCGCAGCTCAACAGATCGTTTCTTTAGTTACATCAGTTTGCTCACCCAGTATTTCTGACAGAATAGTCTGCAGGAAATTTTTAAAATCTGCCAACTAGTTACACTCCCAAGCATATGTTCCCAATTACCTTTTTCTTCCTCATCACACCTCCATCATTTACAGTCTACCTGAGGAAAAATTCTTTGGTGTCTGCTTGTTGTATAAGAATAACTATCTATGCAAACACTTCCAAGTAAAAATTCTATGTCTTGTGGACATTGTTGTATATTTGGGAGCCATACATATATCCTCAGATTGTTTCTTTGTGAATTGCTTAACCAGGCTTTCTTCCCAACCCTTTCTAACCTCATCTTACTGATTCCTATAGTTACCATGCAATATTTTGTATGCCTTACTAATTATCCCTTTTTAACAGCAGTTTCTGTTCCAGATTCTACTAAAAACTCTTTTATTTATTTATTTATTTCCAGTTTGTTTGCCAGGACGGTCCATTGGGCCACAAGGAGCCCATTTTCAATGGAGTCCTGGGGAGAAAAGCTCCAGCTCTACCACTGCTGGTCTTTCATTTAGGATCCTTTTTTTCTCTTTGACTATACTCTGATATCAATCCTCGATAGGGAAGGAAATCTCATTCTGCAGTCCAAATGTATTCTTGGCCTCTTCCCATTCCATTACTTTTCCATTTGTAATTATTTGCTCCCAATACCTTGGTTCTTTTACCAGTTTTCTACAGGAAATTCCAGTCCCACCTTCCCTATTCTCTGTACCTCTAATTGCAGTCATCGCTGTTGGTAGAATCTCCATTTTCTATTCTTGTGTTGGCTCAGTTCTTAGAATACTTTCTATTATTTTATGAGTATAATATAAAGTATGGTTATTGTTATTCACCTTAAGGATATGCATCCCACAATCCCAGTCTCTCCTTATTTCTTCAGCTTCACATCTGTTTCATCATCATCCTTTTCCACTTTGAATTATAGCGTTCTGCTTATGCTATTTATAGGAGCCTTATCTGTGTAGCTCTGAAATACCCCTTCAAATCAGGTAATCACAGATCACCATGTTTTACTGGAAGGATCAAGTTATTCCACTTGACTCTTGCCTTGTTTAATTTCCAAATCGGGTAATCACAGATCACCATGTTTTATTGGAAGGATCAAGTTATTCCACTTGACTCTTGCCTTGTTTAATTTCCAAATCATTTACCTCTTTATTAATTGCTATCCACAGCTTCTGCTCTGGTTGATAAAAATATGCCTGGCCTGCATATAAAACTAAAGGGACTAAAAATATTTTCACTGCTTGTATTTTGCTCTCCTTATCCATAAAACAGAGCTTCCAGTTTCTCAGTTTTTGTATCATCTTTGACATAGTCTCGTCCCAGATATCCTTACATGCCATAATAGAATCTTTTTTAACCCATACTCCTATCCACTTCATTTTATTATCTTCCCCTTAAGTATGGGTTTTGCTGAACCAATTCACTTAGGGATACATAGTTTACAGCTGTTGCCATTGTCTTATTTTCATTAATTTTGTATCCCAAAAAGACTTGAAATTTTCTCAGAATGTTCAACAACACTGAAATGTCCTTTTCTAGTTTTATCAGATACAAAGTAATATCTGCAAATAATGCCAGTTTTTCTTGATTATCATACCAATTATATCCTTGGATTTCTTGGTCTATTTTCTTTGCCAGTGGTTCTAAATTTAAAGCAAATAACAAAAGGGGCAAGCAAACACTCTTGCCTGGTTTCTCTGTTCAAACAGAACTTATCGGAGAGGACCCCTCCCCCACTTAAAGTTTTGCCTCTAATCCCTCATAAATCTTCCTAATTAACCTTAATTATTGTGTTAGGGAATGCAAATGCTTCCATTGCCTTACTAATAAAATCCCTGCTTACTGTATCAAATGCTTTCTCTGACTCAAGGCTCGCCACCAACAATAGTGGTATTTTCTTACATTCTGCTTCCCTCAGGATCATCATTGTTCTCTTAATGTTATCAAATGCTTCCCCTCCACAAAACAAAATTTTCTTAATGTTATCAAATGCTTCCCCTCCACAAAACAAAATTAATCTAGATCTGTCAATTTTGGCATCACCTATGCCGTTCTTTTAGCCGTTGTACACATAAACACTTTATAATCATTGTTCAGAATTAAAGTGGGCCTTTATAAGCTGGATATGAATGCTCTTTCCCATCTTTAGGTATTATATTCACCACTGCTTTCTTCCAGGTTGCCATCCCTTTAAAATACTGTTAAACAAAACATTCCAGATCTTTATTGCTTCCTTCCATCCTCCTTCCAAACTTATTCAGGAATACTCCTGGAGGCTTTCCTGTAGATTGGATATACATCACTGTTTTTATCTAATCTCCTCCTATCCTAACTACTGCTGATTGAGCCTTGTCTACCTCTAATCTTGGCATATTTAATTCGTCCATAAAATTTCCATTTTTGCTTTTTCTTGATTTCCACATTTTTCTGCTTTATACAAATTGTCATAACTTTTCCAAAAATATGTCTAATACATCTATAGGATCTCAGGTTATTTTCCTTGGTATAGGATCCCTAAACTGTTGCCTGAGCCCTTGTGCCAAAAGGTTTTGTTTTCAGTTGCCTAACAGCAAGCTTTCTAAACTCATGCATGTTATCCAGGTGGTCCCTTATTTTCTCTTTAACACTCCACAGTTGCAGCCCTTCTTGTTCTGAGAGATTCTCCCCTATTCTGCAATACTTTAATTTTTGTCAGTCCTTCTAAATAATTATTGCTACTTTTTAACCATGTGCCTTTTTCTTTTATTTCTACCCTATTTTTAAACTCCACTTTCATTTTATCCCACTCCCTAGCTATATTTTCTGAAGAAAGGTCTATCTTGCCTAATAACTCCCAAATAATTTCCACTATCCATTCCTTAAATTCCTCTCTGTTTAACAGATAGTTGGGGGAAACACCAGTGTCTTATTTTTATTTCATTACCCTGCATTTTTAGTTAGTCTTTGTATGTGATTTGGCATAGATGTTTATCAAAACTTTTCAATTAAATGCACATGTTCCTGCGAAATATAATTTATCTTTAGCCGAGCCAAGTTTTTTTTTTTTTACCTTGGGGAGTAATATGTAAATTCTCTCCAAGCTGCTACTACTGAATTCACATCTCCCAATGTGTTTTCATAAATGTCTACATAAACATATCCTCTTTTGTTATATTTTCCCTTCTATGCCGCCAAGATACATCCTCACTGTTGCAAATCAAATTTTTCCTGCTGGAAGCTGATTATTTCTCCCAGAATTTTCTTAAGATCCATTGTAGTAGTTTTAGGTGAAAAATAAATGCATGCCAGCATAACCCTCCTTCCTTGCCACTAGACCCTTACTACTACAAATCTGCCGTTATTTTTTTCTCTTCTATCATTGTTGGAGCTCCTCTAGCAGTTAATATAAGTGCTCCCTTTTCCTTTCTCCCAGATATTCTGCTGAATAATCATCCCGAAATCCCTTCTTTATCAAATTCACATGCTCAGTTCTTTCCAGATGTGCCTACTATGGTAGAGCTGTTTGCACTCTTCATTTCTTAATATAGTTCACTACTCTTTATTTTGTGTATACCTGTGAGACCATTCATATTCAAAGATAATATGGAAAGTGTTGCCATTATAATAAGTGGTTATTTCCATCTGTTATGTATAACAGAATTTTTTTTAACATGTCTAGTTTTAGCTTTTGTGGTACATGCATTCACTAATGTTTGGCAGTTTGATCTTTTATATGTTTGTTTGTTGTCATGGCCATTTGAATCTATGTCACATCTTAACAAGACTTTTTTTTTTAATGAAAACCCTCAAACAAACAAACCTCCCCAAAAAATACCCATAATCTATCAACGTAATACAAATGCACAAAAATATGTACATCTTCAAATAATGAAGTTTAACCCTCCCAATAAGAAAAATTCTCCCGATTGACCGCAACACTCACAGGTTTTAATTAACATATAATGAAGGTTATCCATCCTAAGCCTCACGGTAAAACCCATGCTTTTACTCATACTAAGTGCTGTCTGTTTTTGTCTTATCTTTATTCCGCTCTCAGAAAACAATATCATTTAGCCATTGAAAGAAAGTATTGTGTTTTTATTGCTCTCCACAGCAGCATGAGAACTAAATATATAGTCATCTTAATCTACAAGCTTCTCATTTTGCACTGTGAACATTTGTTTCCTAAAAGAAAACTTTTCTTTGCATTCAGTGTTCTTTTATTTACTTGCTTCCAGTTAAAACTTGTTGGATCAAGTCAGTGGCCTTATTGCAGTCATTCCTCTATGCAAAAGTAAGAAAAATCATATCAAATTTTCTTATATCATGCTATGCATACTTTTACAACCCATCCCTCACTTCAACAACTTAAGATTACAAACTGTTATCTTAAACATGCTTTTGTTCAGGCTTTCTTCTCTTTTTACATTGCAGTGCCTACATTTCTTAAAACCAAACAAGAAGAAAGAAAGAAACAAAGAAGGACATGAAAGGTCACCAGTTTACATTAGTATCACTGTTACACACAAAAATAACTGAAAAAGCTTTACTATTATATGTCATGTTTCACAAAAAGTACTGTTAAGAACAAAAATTGATTTACTTACAGTTACCTCTTTCCTTCCTCACTCCGTAATGTTCTTCCAACCATTAATGACATGAAGTACGGCATATGTTTTGGAGTCCCCTACAAGCTTAACAAAGTCAAAAACGTCCATTATTTCCAGGTTTTCTTGTTCTCAGCTGTGATTGATGCTTTGTGATCCCACATTTATTCATTAATTTCCAGATTTCTGGTTTTCTTCCTGTTGATCTCCATTTCCCTTCTCGAGCCTCTGGTTAATTTCCAATGTACTCTTGGTTCTTCTAGTCAACTCCCGTGCTTATTTCTGTCTCTCAAGCATTTTCCTTGGAACATTGGAAAAGGTTTCACTAGTGATGTCTCTCAATGAGCTTTATTATCAGAAGACTAAGAAGCTGTTTAATAGTGCACTTTTTGTTGGGCAGACTTTTGTATTTCTTCCTCAGGATGTTCTGCATTCAAAAATGGCTTTGATCCTCCAGGAAAAAAAATGTTCAGAAGATAGTTGGGTGCACCAGCTTGAATGTCACACCTGCTTCTTGACTATCCCTGATTCCTGGAATAAATATACTCCACTTCTGCCTGGTGCACATTGAGCAATCATTTTGCACAAACACTCTACTGTCTCTAACTATTAGTACTTTATCCTTCTGCCACAGTTTTGTCAGGACCAACTCTTTCTACTGGTAGGATAGCATCTTTAATATTAGAAGTCTTGGCTGCTTTCTCATGGCCAGGTTTGGAGCCCTTTCAATAAATAACTGCTGTGGAATACCAGTCCAGTTGGTTATTTGTGCTTTCATTAAATTAATGCAGTCTGTTCCTTCCAGTTTCTGTGGTACAACAGAAAATCTCAGGTTTTTCCTGCATGCTCTGTCCTCTAATTTTACCATTTTGAAACATCTTTTCTTGAGCAGTCTCATTCTCACCCAACCTTTTCTTCATTTCAACCCCTGAGTTTTGCAGTTTTAGCAGCTCATGTGAATATCTGTTTAAAGCTTCTTCCATTTTTCCAGCCTTTTTTTATTTGAGATGATGTACTCCTTCAGTGTTTCATTTATTTTAATCAGCTCTGAGTACATTTGACTTACTTTTTCTTTAGATTATTGGAAGTCATGTCTTGCACCAAAGATGGAGCTTGGACTGCTTTTTTGCTTAACTGTTGCAAGATTCTTCTCAGCCAGTGTTTTCTCCTCACCTTTCGTGGATGAGTTGCTTTCAAGTTCTCTAAATTTCTTCTTTGCTGGCATCCATGCACTGCACTTACTAGCCAACAACTGAAATTTACCCCCAAAGACATCCACTGGTTCTCTTTTCTGAGTTTCTGTTTTCACACTGGGAGAGCTGAAATTAATCTGTTACCCAGTGTTCAGCCATCTTGGGAATTCTTTATGAAAATTTCGTCTTGACTGGAACCATTACAAAAATAAGATATTACAGGTCAGAACATTTCTTGTTCATAGGTTCATGCTAGGCTATCTGCCCTAGGGCATTTATAAGCCTAGCCAGAGTGTGTTTGGCTTTCGCCACCCATTTTAAATGAATTTTGCTATGCCCTTTTTCAAGGTTAGTATACTGTGCCTCTGTCTAACAGTGACACAGAAGTGATACCCAGGGTAAACCTACAATCTCCCATCCACTCATCAAGATTCCTCTTGAAGAGAGTCAATGAGGGACTCTGCCTAACCTGGACTGGGATTTTATTCCAGAGTGAAGGGAGCCTCTGGGTTATGAATCTGTCCCTCCAGCATGTCCTATTTATTTCAGTGCTGAGGTTCACGTCTCTCGAGCGTGTAGGTCGATGGGATTTGGATTTTCTGAGATGCCGCATGTCCATTAATTCCGGGTTGGACATGGCTTTATACGTCAGGCACAGATGCCTCTGAGCAGGCGGTATGCCACTGAGTAGAGCTGGAGTTTCTTTAACCAGGCAGCATATGGCATCTGTTTGAGCCCTTTGATCCTCTTGGTGAGGTACTTTTGGGGTCTTTCCAGTTGCTGCAGGTGTCTGGTAAGGTACATCCCAAAAGGGGCATTATACTCAATTATGGGCCTGATGAGGGATGAGTAAAGAGGCACAATGACCTCCCCTGATCTAGATGTGAATCCCTTCATGATTAGGTGGGCTATATAAAATGTTTTTCTAACCACTTTGGCCACGTGGTTTTCAAATAAGAGATTGCTATCAACTTGGGTCCCCAGGTCCCTAATTACTTCTTCCGTACTTAATGGATTACCACCTATGTGGTCATTTGTGGGCACTTTGTTTTTCCAAAGGGGATGACTATACACTTTTTGGCGTTTAGCTTGAGGCCATGGCTCTGGCACCAATTGTCTGCTTCTATGAGGCCCTTTTGTAGGATGCTTGCTTCGGCTGGAGAGTCGATTATGGCACCTAGTTTGCAGTCATCTGCGAACTTGGTCAGCCACAGTCCTTCCATGTTGGCCTGTACCTCCGAGAAATATATACTGAACAAGAGAGGTCCCACGACTGAGCCTTGTGGGACGCCACTTGTAACTGGTTTGGAGTCTGACATGGCTCCAGCAATTCTAACCATGTGGGTTCTGTCCATGAGCCAGTTTGCAACCCATCTAGTGACATAGGGGTTTATATTTAAGCTGGTGAGCTTATCTATAATGCCCGAGTGGGGTATTGTATCGAAGGCTTTGGCGAGGACCAGGTAGGCTGTGTGGACCACCTTCCCCTCGTCAATGGCCTTGGTGACTGTGTTTCAAAGAAATCGACCAGGTTTAAGAGGCAGGATCTGCCCTTAACAAAGCCGAACTGGGTAGGATCCAGTGTCTGTAGGTCCCCAATATCTTTATTTATGAGGTCCATGATGATCCTTTCCATAGCTTTGCAGACCAAGCTAGTCAGGCTTATGGGGCGATAGTTTCCAGGGTCCGTTGAGGCACCACCTTTGTGGAGAGGGACCACTGTTGCTGTATGCCACTCTTTGGGTACATATCCTGTAGTAAGGCTGAGATTGAACAGTAGTTTTATGTTTGGGTTTAGCTCTTCTTGGAGTTCATGTAGGACGCAGCCTGGGACACCGTCTGGTCCCATTGATGCTGTGTTTTTGCTTTGGAGAGGCGGCTCTTACCTGAGCATCTGAGATGTCAGGGGGGCAGCACTCTGCTGTGATAGATATTTGCCCTTTTGGTGGGGGAGAAGTTTGCGCTGAACCTGTCAGCTAGGATGTTGGCAATGTCTGTGGGTTCGGTGTATTTTTGGTCATTTTGGACTAATTCTGAACATATCTGTGAATTCCCACCCAGGTTCCTAACATAACTAAAGAAAGCCTTGTGATTATCCTTAGTGTCCTGTGCAATTTTTCTCTCGAAGCTGGCATTAGACGATTTTATGAGTGCCCATAGTTTTTTGCTAATACTGATCAGAGATGCCTTCCCTTTCTGGGATTTTGCTCTATCATGTAGTAGCTTCCTCCTTCTATTGTATAATTTGTTTATGGCTGGGGTCCACCAGACAGGATGCCTGCCTTTGGAGGATTGGGTCTTGGTTTTATTTGGGATTGCATGATCCATGCATTCCTGAAGGTGTTCATAGAATGCGTTTATAAAGGATTCTGCGGTCTGGGCCATATTTTCCACAGGCCCGGGGGCTTTGAAGGATTCCACCTCGGTTTTCAGGAGTGTGAAATTTGCTTTAGAGAAGTTTTTCACTGTGGTTTTCTAGGCAGGGGGTGGGGTCAGGATGTGATTATCCAGTGAGATTAGTTTATGGTCTGATCTTACCAGTGAGGGATACACTTCTGGTCTGGAGCATAGAGCCCCCATGTTGGTGATGATCAGGTCCAGTATGTTTGCCCCTCTTGTGGGAGTGGTAACAAGTTGTTCCATAGCATTTGAGTTTATAAATTCTAGGAACCTTTGGGCTAGGTTGTTGGAGCTAGAGCAATGCTCCCAGTCTGTTTGGGTAGTTGAAGTCGCCCAATATAATGGTGTTTGGAGAGACCTTCACATTTTTCAGTGTTCTCAGGAAGGCCGAGTGGGGTTCCTGGGTTTGGGAGGGTGGTCTGTAGCAGGCTATAAACTGGAAGGCAGTTTTACCCACTGTTAGTTGCACATGGATAGTCTCTGATGCTTTGTGCTGTGCCACCAACCTGGAGATGTGGGTATCTTTGACGAATATTGATACTCCCCCTCCTTTTGTGGTTCAGTCCAAGTTTTGGGGACAAAAAGCATGGTATGAGGTATAACCTGGTAGTGCTTGGGTGCTCTCGCGAGCCTTGAACCAGGTTTCTGTTACTGCACAGATATCGATGTTCTCCATGCTAAGGAGAGTTTCGAGTGTGTGCATCTTGAGGTTTAGACTTCTGGCGTTGAGTAGCATTACTCTTAGTTTCTTATCCCTTGTGATACCTATGGAGGTGGGTTTGTCTTTTGAGCCTTGCCTAAAAAAAGGCACTATGGGGGTGGCAAGAGCCTTTGCCAATATCCGAAAGCCCAGGGGTGACAGATGCAAGCTGCCCCTAGCAAAGCATTGTGGCTTGTCGAGCATGTCATCCCAGGCTGACTGGCAATGGATCCCCTTTGAATGACACCAATACTTAAGCCAGTTGTTGAAATTTATCATCTTGTCTTCATATTGTGGCATCATTCTTGGTGAGGGTAAGATGCTACTCAAGGTCAGGGTCATTCCGGCCTGGGCTACATGCTCAGAGAGCTCCTGTATGTCTCTTTTCATGTAGGCCAGGGAGGTACGTCTCAGGCCATTCACACCAGCATGGACAATGACTGAGTCATATTTGTACTTGCCTTGGAGTGACCTGAGTGCTTGTGTTATGTGGCGGATCCTAGCGCCCGACAGGCAGCTCACCATGACCTTCTCCTTGTTCAGCCTGGTGAGTGGGACGTCAGTGTGCCTGACAATAGAGTCACCTATTACAAGTGTATCAGGTGTGTTGTTTAGCCTTAAGGGCTGTGACTGTTCGGCACACTGGCTTTGTGAGCTATGTGTTGCACGTGTTTTGTTTTGGGGTAGCAGTGGCTTGGGTGTCTGCTTTGGAGGTCTCTGCTGCTTAGGCAGATTTTTATTTAGAGCCTCCGAGTATGTTTTTGTGTTTGGTTTGCTGTCGTGGTAGGTCTATGTGAGACTGAAATTGTACTGAGTGTGGTTTCCTTCTCCTCCTGACTAGTTACGCCAGTACTGAGTTGAGAGAGCTTAGCCTCCAGTTTGGCTATATGGTTGCATCTCTCACATGTGTTGGAATTTGTTGGGAGGAGGAGAGGGTTGTCTGTGTACATGAGGCAGTTGTAACATTGACTCAAGATTCCCAGATTCACCAGCTGGACCGGGGAGGAGATTGATAACTGACCTTTGGACATGCTAGAATAGTATTGGGAATTCCTTTATAATTGAAAAAAAGGGCCAATGGGGAACAAGGTACTCAAGGGGAGTTTGCGAGGGTGTAGTGCTTTTAATTTTTTAGTGCTGACTTATATAATTGCTTTAGTGAGCAAATGCCAGGCTTTAGAGTAGGAATAGGGTGTTTATTATGAGAACTACATCAGTTCTAAGGGAAAAAGTGAAGAGCAGACTTTGTGGAGCTGAGAATGGTTTAAACCCAATCAAGTGGAGCTGCGCTATGCGCAAAATCGCACAAAGCCGCACCAAAGAGGGTTTTATACAGGGGGACTTGAAAGAGCTAGAAATTGGCCCAAAACGGCCAATAGACTACCAGATTCTTGTGCTGGGAACACTCCTCCAGGGATAGATAGGCTGCTCTAAGCTCCCCACTGCCACTGGTGAACAAAGAAGCCTCCCTTTATCCAAGAAAGGAAATGGGCAACACAGGAACTTTCCAAAAGTCCAGAATACAGCAAAGCCTGTATTTGGACTACTCTAGGTCAGGAAAGGCGAGAAACAAGGATAATTTTTTTTTTTTCTTTTTTGCAACAAACAGCAGGAAAATGCAATAAATATGTAACACAGGCTAGCGCACTTGAGTGTGTAGCCTCAACAGGTAAATGCAACAAACAGGACAAACTTTAAAAGTGCAGGTGCAAAATCAACTTTAAACAGTTTAAAACAGTTCAAGAAGCAGAAATACTTGCAATTTAGATAGATTGGTCGCCCTGGTAGTAGCAGGAAAAAAAAACACATCACGTTAGCAGTCACTCTTTTAGCCTCTCTGCTGCTAGCACCACTCTGCAGGACCAGAAGGAGCTTGGCTGAGTAGTAACGCCTCTTGTGTAAAATAAGCCACTGTAGCCTACAGCTACCACTAATGCACAAGCTTGAATAAGGTTATAGCAGAATGTCCAGAATTGTTCCAGGTCACTATGGAAATGCACTATTGTCTTACACTGTGCAGTGCAAACTTAACATACACCTCAGCTGATACTTTGATCATTTACTTGTTGTATCATACATATCATCAACCATACATAGGTATGAAGATGTATGTTACTTGAATTATATAGGAAAGCTTTGGAGCAGTCTACTCTTTAGCAAAATATCCATCCCAAAGACCCATTGATTTTAATCATACATTATAGGAGTATTTCACAAGGTGGTAGAAGTGCTTCTATAGTGCAACATAAAACTGGAGTGATAGTAATATGTTGTGGTTTGGTTCATCTTCCTGTACTGGCAGGACTGCAGCTTCAGCTTAGTCAGCTCGACACTAATGTAAAATTTCCCAGGCTTCAGCTCCCCCTTACACACAGTCTTTAACCCTCCATCTTCCTCTTCTGACCTTTCTTTTCACATTAGCATTGGTTAAAAATAGCCCCAGATTTCATTGCTTTGATTATTTCCTCTTTAAGGATTTCTTGTCATCTAAGAGGCTTAGCTTTATCAGTTAGTGGTAAAGTTCATTCCACTTCATCAAGTAATTCCTGTAGGAGAGGGAGAAATCCCACAAAAATTACAAAAGTAGGCATAAGGCTGGCAAAAATAATAAGTATGAAATGTCCAAGGAGTTTTCTTCTCTCCTTCCCCCTGCAGAGGTTCCTCATAGGGAGGATGGGAAGGGATCCTATGTTGATTCTGCTTTTTTATAAGTTTGCTGTATAGGTTATTAATGGGCATCAGTGCCATAGTTCCTATAGTGGGACGGAAAGAGCTGGATGTGGTACATTGTGGTAGCTTCTATGCTGGTGTTGGAAATGCCTGACAGAATTTTCCTGTCCCTCTCCAAAGTTTCTGAGTGTTGGTAGAAAAATTAAGCTGTAGTTTCATTTGTTGTGACAGAAACCCTGTAGCCATAAAAAGGGCTCCTATAGCTCAGACCCCTGTGATTCAGTCTTGAGACAAGGAGTCCAGAGAGTTGGATCACCTTGGTAAAAGGTTATTCACATCCTTTTGATTTTCCTCAAGGGTACATGATTGCCAGGTTTATTTTCAGTGCAGTATTTTGGATGAAATGATGAAAGCTCTGAATCAGATGGAATGTACTGAGTTATGAAACAAGCTTATAACTGAGGTTTTCCACTGTGCCTACCATGACCAACCTCATCATGTAGCTAGATCATAATGCAGCCAATGGTACAGCAAAGATGGCGGGCCCTGGAGTAACAATAAACTATCATGCCTGCCTTCACCTGTCAGATTTCCAGGAGAACTTCAAGGTGTCCTTCATTAAACATCGTGTTTATTGACACTGACTTTGTTAGACTGTAAGTAAATTTAAATTGGTGGCTAGTGAAAAAAGGGGAAAATCTGTAACAGAGGTTGACACATTAAGGTCATAGATGCTCAACACCTCTTTTTCAATAATGCAAAACATTCCACGCCATAAGTAATTTTGGCATAGCCAGCAATCACACGTTCAATAGTCTAGAAGGAATTAATGTGGGAGTGATGTCAAAGTTATTTGTAGTAAGGCACCAGTCCATTTGCAGAGGTTCCACAAAATGGTCAAGGATTCCATGACCCTCAGAACAGGGGGCAGCAGAAGTCTCTCAAAGGCCTTGCCCAACTGCTGCACTCTGGAACTACTTAGTGGTCCATCTGTCCTTTCCCTGGTCAGAGTGGAGCACCATCATACAGGGCTGATGGATAATTGACATAGTTTCCATATGATCAGAGATCATTTGGAATAGTGGTTAAAGTGTATGGAAAGTCAACGCAAAAAGAAGAATCAGTGGAAGACATTTTGAATAACTAATTAATTAAAATGCTCACAGTACAGACATTAAAAATTGGCCAAGCCAAAATCACTGATTACTCCATTTGCAAACAGTTTTGTTAGTTAATGCTTAGTTGGTAGAGAGGTATATTTTCCCTTCTGAATTCTTTGAACATTGTGATTTCTATCTACATTTGTTGGACAACATATTCATTCTGTGGAATGGTTCGGGAGATATAACAGAATTCATTAGTTATATACAAAACAGCTCAAACTTTCTTAGGTTTATATATAATTGATGCTACAAAAGTTAATTATCGGTTTGACTATTACAAAAGTAGAAGATTTCAAATCTAACATATATAGGAAATCAACTTTCAGTAATCATTACTTGCATTATAAATGTTTTCACCCTTTTTCTATGAAAAAAAGTCTTAGCAAAGGTCAGATGTCCTTCCATTTCACTGTTGCAGTATTCCTTACAATAGGGATTTGTAAAATGTGGAAGGAAACACAAAACAGAGTACAACTCCAACAGCTTCTTTAATCCGGCTGTACACACTAAGCGCTTTCACCATACAAATAACATCTTCAGAGTGAGTAATAACCACAAAACAACTCATTAAATACACATGTCCATTAATCAATCAAGCATAAATTAATACAATCACACTTTTCTTAAAGCAAAACACACTTCATACATCGTATTCAACCTAAATATGGCCCTGTCCCTTGAACAAATAAACCTAATGCCTATAATATAAAAGCTTTTACTAAAAATTAAAAATATTTGTTTGCTATAAAATATTTGTTGTGAAAAATAAACATAGATTGCATATTTAAATTGTAGCAGCTCTTAATCTCAATACTGGTCCTAAAGATATATGTTCATTTAGACCAGGTGATGTTGCATCTAAAATCACTTGCCACTTATACTCTAAGAATTCAACTTCCAATTTGGCATCACCACCTCTGTCATTTTGAACAAACCTATCTATCACAAAAAATAAAAAAATCTTGAAATTTATGCACTTGGTACTGTGCATATGTAAGGCATTATGGGGGGTCTTTAATTCTTATTGCTCTTAGGTGTTCTACTATCCATTCCCTCAACCTACGTGTGGTCTTTCCCACATAAAAACTAGTGCAGGAAGTACACGTAGCTAGGTAAACCACTTTGGAGGTGTTGCAGTTGCACCTCCCTGGACATTTAATGCTCATGTTGTAACTCAGAACACTAACATAGGGTCCATCATTAATGAATCTGCAGGACATACAAGTCCCACATTTATTCATCCTAGAAAAGATGTTGTTTCGAGGCCTCTGCCCCTCCAAATATTCTTTTAGATTTCTTCCCCTTGAAAATACAATCCTAGGATACACACCCAAATTGCCTTTAAGTTCGCTATCAAAACATGTATCCCATATTGTCCTAATAGTGTCCACTATATAATTTGTTTGACAATTATATTTCAAAATCAAAACCCTGGAATCAAAGTTATTCATATGACTTCTTTTTCTGATTCAATACATCTCCCTTTTAATATGGGTGAAAAAATAGTCTCCCTTTTACCAATTACTTTATTACTCATTTTAATCAACATTTTTAAGGGGTATCCCCTATCTAGGAACATCCCTATCAATATGTGTAACTCTTGTTTGCAAACTTCTTTGTCACTAATGAGATGTGACAACCTTACCATTTGCCTCTTTACAATACCCCTACGTTGATGTGGGGGATGGCAACTATTGAAATCGAGCAATGAGTTACTATAAGTCTCTTTTCTATAAATATTGCTCTGTAACCCTTGTGCAGTTTTACTTAACTTGATATCAAGAAATTCTATCATTTGGCTATCCCATTTACTAGTGAGAAGTATTGAATCAGAAAACAGAAGACCTATGAATAACTTTGATTCCAGGGTTTTGATTTTGAAATATAATAGTCAACAAGTCAACCCCCATAATGCCTTATATATGCACAGTACCAAGTGCATAAATTTCAAGAAATTTTTATTTTTTGTGATAGGGGTGTTCAAAATGAAAGAGGTGGTGATGTCAAATTGGAAGTTGAATTCTAGTATAAGTGGCAAGTGATTTTAGATGCAACAACATCACCTGGTCTAAATGAACATATATCTTTAGGACCAGTATTGAGATTAAGAGCTGCTAAAATTTAAATATGCAATCTATGTTTATTTTTCACAACAAATATTTTATAACAAACAAATATTTTTAATTTTTAGTAAAAGCTTTTATATTGTAGACATTAGGTTTATTTGTTCAGGGGACAGGGCCATATTTAGGTTGAATACGATGTATGAAGTGTGTTTTGCTTTAAGAAAAGTGTGATTGTATTAATTTATGCTTGATTGATTAATGGACATGTATTTAATGAGTTGTTTTGTGGTTACTACTCACTCTGAAGATGCCATTTGTATGGTGAAAGTGCTTAGTGTGTAGAGCCGGATTAAAGAAGCTGTTGGATTTGTACTCTGTTTCGTGTTTCCTTCTACATTTTACAAGTGACCTACTCATTGAGTAACCATTTCATTTTTAGAGTAGGGATTCCCTGCCAAGGTCGGCCCAACATCTGGTCAATATACCAAAGCCTTTAGGTTGCTTAAGGTGTGCGGTACATCGCACATAAGCTACCCACATACAGTGTAGGGCACAAAGGTGATGTCCAACCTACCATCCTCAGAACTTCTTTGCCGCAGTCCGAACACCATCTTTTAATCGTCTGTCTGAATACCTGCTTCATTTGTTGGTTCACCAAGCTGTTTTCAGATGTGTCCCATTGGGGTTTTTGCTGTTGTCATTTTTCCTTTTGTTTTGGTGCCTGATAGGGTTCATGTCATCCAGAAGGGGTAGGTGCCAGTGCAAAAGATAGACTCCCCATAATGATTGTCAGAAGCAGTATTTCGTCTCGGTGCTTCCCACGACCAAACATCCTGTTCCATTTGTCAGGCTTTTGTCCCAAAGATTCTGCATAGCCTGCTTTATTCTTTGGCCCTATAATTTGAGAACCATCGTCTTAAGCGTTTAGCAAAAGACACTGTGGAAGGAACTTCCTACTCTGAGGGATACTTTTGTTTTTGTTGCCTGTGGGGTTCATGTCATCCAGAAAGGGTAAATGCCAGTGCAGGAGACAGACTTCCCATAAAGACTGCCAGGAGCAGTGTTTGTTTTATCTCAGTGCTTCCCACATCTATATGTCCTGTTCCATTTGTCAGGCTTTCATCCCAATGACTCTGTGTAGTCATCTTTCCTCTTTGGCCCTATTCTTAGAACCATCATCTTAAGCTTTTAGCAAAAGACACGATGGAAGAAGCTTCCCACTCTGATGGTCAGTCATCTGCGAAGAAGGCAGCCACGAAATCTAGGTGCAATTCTTCCACTGTACAGCCTCTGCTAGACATCTCTTCTGAGGCTAGTGAAAGCCCAGAGGATCACCCAGCTCCGTCTTTGGATTTCTCTGCCATGACCGCTTCGGAGGCTAGCATGGATCTGACCTCTTGCACATCCCTAGAGGCCTTGCAACTGTCTACTTTGGATTTTCAGGGGGAACCGTGGCTGTTTATTACCAAAGACCCTAGGGATGTTCCTCAGATTTTGGTTAGGGAGGAAGTACCGACTACCATTGTAGAATGCTGTCCAGGGTCTGAGCCTTCTCAATTTTATAAGGTGGACAGCCAGTTGAAAAAGAAACAAAAAACAAAACATGTTTCTCCTGTCCCTAAGGACCCACAGAGTGAATGGCAGCATTTCACTCAGGGGTTGTTTAATGCTGTTATGGCTTTAAAGCCTCCCCAAAGAGTTTCTATTCCTGCTCCCCCTTGGTCCTCTACTCCCCTCAAAAGGTCTAGGGAACAAGATTCCTGTGAGGGGGAGGGGGATTCAGATGAGAAATCCCTGGCTTATTCTTCCCAGATTCCTGACTGCGGTTCTGAGTAAGATGGGTCCACTAGTCCTGATACTCCTTTAGAAGAGATTTCCTTTGGGGACACAATTTCCAGAATGATGGAATTTTGTAAATGGGATTGTGCCTAGGTTTCTGAGGTTCAGAAAAGTTTCTTCAAATGGACTTTCCTAAACCTCCTGCTGTTCCTCCTGTATTAGCTGCCTTGTTGGCTGCCTTTTCCACTGCGCCTCTTCAGACTTCCAGCTGACAAAACCATCTCAGTTGTTGCCGTCTATGAAGTTACTTCTTTCTGATAAAGACAGCAGAACTATGGAGAGGATAGGTAAGACAGTTTATCGCCTCAGCTACCCTTGCTTTTAGGGCTGTCAATTATCAGATCCATATGTCAAGATATATTTTGGCTCTTCATTCTCAGGCCAGTCAGGTAAATTTCTGACCTTCCTGATTCTGAGGGTAAGACTTCTGCTCTCTCCTTGTTAGGAACTTCTCAGGTGGCTCGCCATTCTATTAAGTGCAGTTATGATGCAGGAGATGCTTCTTCTAGGGCTGCTGCTTTTGGTTCTATGATGAGGAGACATTCCTGTCTTTGGTTTCAACCTTTGCCTGATGATTTTAAGGCTAAGTTGATGAATGTCCCTCTGGATAACAAAGACTTTTTGGTGCAGCTGCTGATTTGTTTAAGTCTCTTCAGGATAAGACCAATGCTTTACAGGAACTGAAACATGTTTTTGTCTCTCCTGTGCCTAAGGTTCAAAGGAATTATCTTAATGATCCGGCCTTTGTTCGTAGGCAGTCTCGTCTTCTCCCCAAGGGTAAAAAGTGTGAGAAAATAGCTCTTTCTGCTAAAGCTACCCAAACTCCTGTGACACAGTAATCTCCCTTTTCGTGACAAACCAGGTGCTGTCTGGCTATCCTTTTCTCAGCCACATTTCTCTTTCACTGTCTTTCCCTAGCCCTTCCAGTTTGGTTAAAGATTACTCAGGATTTCTGGGTTCTGTCTCTGGATCTCAAGGATGCTCATCTTCACATGCCTATTCATTCTCTTGTCAGGAAATTTACATTTATATTTTGCTTCCTGGCATTTTCAGTTTTCTACTTTACCCATTGGCCTTTCTACTGCCCCAAGGGCATTCACCAAAAGCCTTGCTCCTGTGATTGCTTTTTGCAGGCTAAGGGGAATACAGGTCTGTCCTTACTTAGACGATCACCTTTTTCAGGCTTCCTCTGCAGAGATTCTACTGCAGCATCTTCACTTTGCAATTTCTGTCTTGCAAAGCCTGGAGATCACTATAAATTTCCAAATGTCCTTTCTGACTCCTTCACAGGATTATGTATTTTTAGGGTGCAGGATCCAGACTCTCGCAATGCTGGCATCACTGTCTCCTCCCAAAGCATTAACTCTTGTTTCCTTATTTTAATAGCTTCTTTCTCTAGCTTCAGTAACAGTCAGGGAGTTTTTGAGAGCTCTAGGTTATATGGCTTCCACCATTCCTGTGCTCACTTTTGCCAAACTCTACATGAGAAGACTTCAATGGTTTCTAAAGTCACTTTGGTTTCAGCATTCTCATCCCCTCCATGTCGTAGTGCCTCTTGTTCCATGCCCCAAGCTGGAGTTTCAATGGAAGATTCAGCAGTTGGCTCTCAATCCAGGGCTCCCGGTTCAACCCCCTCTTCCCTCCCAGAAACTGTTCACAGATACTTCAAACTTGGAATGGGGAACATCCTTCAGCTCTCTAAAGGTGCAGGGTCCTTGGTTGCCTTAACAAAAGAAAGACCACATCAGTGTCAGAGATGAGAGTTCTTCTGCTGCCTCTTCAAGCATTTCACCCTGTATTCTCCCTGTGCTTGTCAAGATGTTTACAGACAATACCACAACAATGTGGTATGTCAGCAAGCAAGGGGGGATGAGGTCTTATGTGCTATGTTAGTTGGCACTTCTAGTGTGGGAACTAGCTGTCCAGTATCATTTGGTACTTCAGGTAGTTTACATTCCATCAGGTAAGAACATTGTGTCAGACTCTGAGCAGGTCCAAAACACAATCCCACGAGTGGATGCTGCACAGGGATTTGTTTTTGGACATTGTCTACCAGCGGGTTACTCCTCAGTTGGATCTTTTTGCCTTTCCTCTGAAAAGACACCTTCCTCTTTTTTGTGCCAGAGTCCCAACTCCTCTGGTGTGGAAGGTGGACACCCTCTCTTTTTCCTGGAAGGGGATTTTTTTGTCTTCCTTCCCCTTGCTGTCATTCAAATGTCCTGTTCAGAATTCAAAAGAAGGATGCTCCCAAAAATCTTGCTGGTTGCTTCTTTTTGGCCCAAACAGCATTGATTCCCTCTTCTTCTGCCAAAGGCAGTCATAAGTTACCTCACAGGGCAGACCTACACACACAAGGCAAGGGATCTCTCTTCCATCCGCACCTGTCCTCTCTTCATCTGACACTGTGGGTAATTGGATATTGATTCCATACAAACACCTTTTTCTGAGGACATGGTTAGGGTCCTGCAGGAAGCCAAGAATCCCACATCTAGGAAATCTTGCTTATCCAAATGGAAGAGGTTTTCTGTTTGGTGTCTTTCTCGTAACCTGCATCCAGTTTCTGTGTATGTTCCTGTGGTTCTACCTTATCTGTGTGACCTGCTCAATGCTGGGTTGGCTTATTCTTCTGTTAAGGCTCACTTATCAGCTACTTCTGCTTGCCTGTGTTTATCACCTCCTTTAGCTTCTAGATTTCAGGCTGAACAGTTTCTTAAAGGCATCCTTCATATTAGGTGTCCCAGGAAGCCTGTTCCTCTTCCTGGGATTTTAATTTTTATTTGGAAAAAATTGAACCAGACTCCCTTTGAGTCTGCAGCTTTAACTTCCTTTTTTTGGTGTTCCATAAGGACATGATGTCCCTTCATACTAATCCTTCTTTTATGCCCAAAGTAGTGAATGTGTTGTCTGTCTATTCATTTGCCCACTTTTTCCTTTCTCCACAATGTGCTAGTGAGAAGGTGCTGCACACATTAGATGTGCATAGACAACTCAGATTGTATTTGCATATGACAGTGGGCAGGATTCACAAAGGCTTACACGGAGTCTAAGAGTAGTGTAAGACTCCATGCAGCCCTCGCAATCCAGGAACAGCCCGAAATTCCATGTAAGAGACCAGCTAAAACATCTCTTACACGGACTGGGTGTGGATATGCTAATCACCTCACTTCCAGCCGAAAGGCATGCAAATGAGGTAGATTAGCGATCCACAAAGCTCAAACCAGCCCGTGTAAGAGTCGTGTTAGCTGCAGAAATGTACTCAGTTGACAACTGAGTACGTTTCTGCAAATAACACAATGGAGCCATGTCAGCTCCAAATAAAGGGTGCATATGTGTCAGGCAGCATGCCAATGGCCAAATATGTGGCCATTGGCAAGGTACCCCGATGCAAATATGAGAAATAAATATTTTTTTTTCCGGCGATCGCCGATGTTTAAACTCAGCGCAGCCCCGTGCAAACTGGCTGCGCTAAATGAAGGTTATAAACCCACAAATGTGGGTTATATGCAATACATGGATTTACAATGCAGGGACCAGCAGACCAAAAACAACATGGCCACAGTTTAGTGGTTGGTAAGGGGGGGAAGCTGAGTCTAAGACATGTAACAAAGCATTAGTAGGCAATCTGATTTAAATGAGTGTTAGGATACTGAATCCCACTGTCACATAGCAAATGAGCACATTCTGAGTAGTGTAAGAGTTATATAAGGGGGAGGAACAAAGTAGGAGATAGGTGACATCACAGGGGGGAATGGCAGAAAGAAATACAGTTCATTGGAGGTCAGTGTTACGTGACAGATGTCAGACACATATCATGGAAAGAGGAGTGCTACAAGATAAGCATGGGAAAGTCAAGAAATGGAAGGTGTACACTGTTGCCAACACCAAAGTTTCTTGCTGGGCGTGCATGCGCATGTGTGCGCGCCATGAGGCGCGAGTAGGGCAGTTTGCGCACGTGTAAGGCAGACTGAGCATGTGGGAGCCTGTTGGCAGACTTGTAAGACTGTTTGCGCTGGTGTGCGCGTGTTTTAACCCGAATAAGTAGATTCTAAACCATGTAAGCATGTGTAAGCCACTGTGAGTGTGTTTCCGCTGGTATGAGCGTTGCTCCCCCCTGAGGAAACAGAAAGGAAAAAGGAAACAACAGAATTAGTAGGAAGCTAGCAGGGAATACTGCTGGAGCTAGCAGGTGAAAACAATTAGAAGCAGGCAATTACACAGGCAGAATAGCAGCCCAGCCTAGCACTTAAAACTCTGCAAACAGCAGTGCAGGATGTTTCTCTCAAGAGACACTGCAAGACAGGAGTAAGCTATTAGAAGTGAAAACTGAAAAAGCTTAACTCAGAGCAGAAATGCTAGGGGCTGCCATAGCTGTCATAAGGAGACATAGGCAACTTGCTGAGGGTGGTGACAATGCAAATGGTGCCAGACAACCCACAGTGAGGAGACGGAGAAGAGTGTACAGGCCCAGGGTCACCTACCACGGGTTACATGAGCTGGAGATAGTGGAGCTCTATAGAGTGGACAGAGACCTCCTGCAGCAAATTGTTGAGCTGTGCAGGCCACGCCTCACACACAGAACCAACAGAGGGGAACCCATCCCAGTGGAAACCGAGGTATGTGTTGGCCTAAGAATACTAGCAACAGGTACCTTCCAGAGACCAACTGGTGATATGATGGGGATATCACAGGCATCAGCCTCCATGGTACTGCACCAGTTCCTGGATGCCATGTCAGCACATGTCGGTGATCATGTATATTTCCCCAATGCCCCTGAGGTATTGGCCAGCAATATGCGTCTCTTCCAGCAAATAGCAGAATACCCTGAGTTAGTGGGTGCAATAGACTGCACGCACATCCGCATCAAAGCACCAGCCGGTGAGCGGGCTAGGGCCTACATAAACCGCAAGGGCTTCCCCTCCATCAACTGCCAGGTCGTGTGTGATGCCCAGGGCATAATAATGAATGTGTGTGCTGGCTGCCCTGGGAGCTACCGTGATTTCCTATATCTGGCATTTGACGCAGCTGTACCAGACATTTGCCAATGGGGACATCCCACATGGACACCTAGTGGGGGATGCAGGTTATGCACTGGAGCCGTGGCTGATGACACCCATCAGAAACGCACACACACCTGAACAGGAATGCCATAATGAGGCACACGCACAAACACGTAATGTAATAGAGCGTGTGTTTGGGCTGCTCAAGTCACGGTTCCGGTGTCAGGACACATCTGGTGGAGCCTTGCAGTACTCACCAACTACATGTACCCAAATTGTCATGGTATGTGCTATGCTACATAATATGATCCTGCGAAAACAGCTGCAGCAGGACCAGCATAGGGCCGGGCCAAACAGCCCCCCACCATTGCCAAGGCCATCACAGGCAGAGTGTGACTCGGAGGAACAACTTGAGCCTGCCCCAGTAGGCAGAAGGAGGCGTGCCCAGTATGCCTTGGCCTTGGCAAAGAGGCAACGCATAGCACATACACTGGCTCAGTAGGAACCCTGGGAATGGTACCCCTCTCTGACTCACTCATATAATAACAGGGATGCCTAAAATGACATAACCTGCTCTCAAACATTTACAGGGAGTGTAGTATGTGCATCCGACAGAGGCAGCCCTGCAGAACCACCTGAGGCATGATTGCCATGTGTTAAGCAATGTAACACCATGTAGTATATGCAAACTTGATGACCCTGACTAACATCCTACCCTCACCAAGCATGATGCCACAATATGAAGATGAGATGATCAATTGCAATAATTGGCTGAAGTATTTCTGTTAGTCAGAGGGGATCCAATGTGTGCCAGCCTGGGATGACATGCTGAGCATGACATGATGCTCCACCTGCTAGGGGTGGCATGCACCTATCAGTCCTGGCCTTATGGATACTGGCAAAGGCTGTTGTTACCCACAGCGTGCCTTGAATAGGTAAGGCTCAAAACACAAACCCACCTCCATAGGTATCACAAGGGATAAGAACCTAGATGTAATGCTACCCAATGCCAGAAGTGTAAACAGCAAGATGCATGCAGTCTAAACTCCCCCAGTATGGAGAATGTAGATATCTGTCCTGTAACAGAAAACTGGGTTAAGGCTCACAACAGCATCCTAACACTACCAGGTTACACCTCATACTGTGCTGTACAGCCTCAAAACATGGAACAAGCTACAAAAGGAGGGTGACTAGCAATAATTGTCAAGGATAACCACACCCCCATGTTGGTACCACAACAAGAAGCAGCATGGACAAGCCATGGTCAAGTAACAGTGGCTAAAACTGCCTCCCAGTTTATAGCCTGCTACAGACTACCATCCTAACACCAGGAACTGCACTTGGCCTATGTTGGAATACATGAATATATCAAGCCCTCCAAACCACATTATAGTGGGTGACTGAAAATACCCAAACATAGACTGGGAGCATTACTCTAGCTCCAACACCCTAGGACAAAGGTTCCTAGAATCTATAAACCAAAATGCTCAGGAACAATGTACCACTCCCACAAGAGGGGTAAGCATACTGGATGTGATGATCAGCAACATGGGTACTGGATGGCAAGATGAGAAGTGTATCCCTCACTGGTAAGATCAGACCATAGAGTAATCACACCGGATATACACATCCTGACCACAGTCCCTGACCAGAAAACCACAGTGAAAAACATGTGTAAAGCAAATGTTGCACTCCTCCAAACTGATGTGGAATCGATTAAAGGCCCTGTGCAGGTGCAAAATATGGGCCACACCTCAGAACCTGTTATACAGGCATTCCATGAACACTGCCAGGAATGCATGGATTATGCAATCCCAAATAAAACCAAGACACAATGCCATACACGCAGGCATCTGGCATGGTGGACCACAGCCATTACCAAACCGTGCAAGAGAATGAGGAAGCTACTACATGATAGAGCAAACCTAAAAAGGGAAGTAATCTCTAATCAGTAGTATGGCAATAAAATATGTCCACTCATACAATCCACTAAGGCCAGCTACAACAATTTGAATCTGTGAATCTTGAGGCAATGTTACACCTGCCCCATGTACACAGACAACCCTCACCTCCCCCCAAGAAATACAAATATATGTGAGAGATGCAACCATTTATCCAAACCGGAGGCTGAGCTCTCTCAACTCAGTACTGTCAAAACTTGTCAGGAGGAGAAGGTAATCACACACACCACAAACCCAGTCTCACATAGACCTATCACAACTGCAAACCAAAGACATAAACACAGAAAAACATTCCTGGAGACTCTAATTACAAACACACCACATTAACAGAGGCCTCCAAAGCAGACACCCAAGCAACCACTACCTCCAAACATAGCACATGCAACACATAGTACACAAAGCTGGTGTGCCAAACAGTCACAGGCCAGAAGGAGAAACAACATGCCTGATACAGTTGTAATAGGTGACTCCATAGTCAGACACACTGCTGTCCCGCTCACCAGACTGAACAAGGGAAAGGGTACAGTAAGCTGCCTGTAGGCTGCTACAATACGCCACATAACACAAGTACGCAGGTCACCCCAAAGCAATGATGCAGTCATTGTCCATGCTGGCATGAATGACCTGAGATGTACCTTCCCGGACTACATGAAAAGAGACATAGATGAGCTCTCCGATTATGTAGTCCAGGCCAGTATGACACTGACCTTGTGCAGCATCCTACCCTCACCAAGAATGATGCCACAGTACAAACACAGAATGATCAGCTTTAACAAGTGGCACAGTTACTGGTGTCATTCCAAGGGGATCCAATGTCTGTCTGCTTGGGATGTCATGCTTGACAAGCCATGCTGCTGTGCCAGGGATGGCTTGCACCTGTTACCCTGGGCGTCTGGATATTGGATAAGGCTCTTGCCACCTCCATAGAGCCTTTTGTAGGCAAGGCTGAAAAGACTAACCCACCTCCCTAGAAAACATAAGTGGAAAGAAACATAAGGGTAATGCTGCCCAATGCCAGACGTGTAAACCTCAACATGCATGCTCCCGAGGCCCTCCCCAGTATGGAGAACATTGATGTCCATGCAGTGACAGACACCTGCAGCAAGGCTCCTGACAGCACACCAGCACTACCAGGTTATACCTCATATCATGCGTTATGGCCCCAAAACCTGGACCAAAACATAAAAGGAGGGGGAGTATCCATATTCAGCACAGATACCCACACGTCCAGGTAACTGACAATGCACGAAGCATTGGAGACCATCCATGTGCAACTAACCATAGGCAAAACTGCTGTACAGTCTGTAGCATGCTACAGACCACACTCTCACCCACAGGAACCCCACCCAGCCTTCCTGAAGACACTGGACAGTATGAATGTCCCACCAAATACCAAACACCAAACAAGGTACTCACAAATTACCACATAGGTGGTAATCCATTATGTATGGAAGGAGTAATCAGGGACCTAGGGACACAAGTGGACAGTAACCTGTCATGTGACACACATTGCCAACGTGGCTAGGAAGACCGTCTATATTGGCCACCTTATCATGAAAGGATTCACATCTACGTCAACAGAGGTCATTGTGCCCCTATACTGTTCTCTTATCAGGCCCATAATTTAGTACAATGCCTCATTTGGGATGTACCTTACCCAACACCTGCAGCTGTTAGAAAGACCTCAAAGGTACCTCACCAAGAGGATAAAGGGTCTCAAATATATGTCATATGCTGCCTGGCTGTAGACACCCCAGCTGTATGCAGTCACATACTGCCTATGCAGAGGCATTGTATGCCTGTTGTACAAGGCCATGCCCAACACAGGATTAATGGACATGCTCCACCCCAGAAAACCCAAATCCATCGGAGCTGTGAGAGTGAGAGATGTCAACCTCAACACACAATGAAATAGGATGTGCTGGAGGGACACATACATAACCCAGAGGCTCCCTACACCCTGGAATGGAATCCCACTCCATGTTAGGCAGAGCCCCTCACTGACTCTCTTCAACAGGAATCTTGCCAAGTGGATGGGTGATCGTAGATGTACACTGGGGGTCTTCACTGTGCCACGTCCAGACAGAGGCACAGTAAAGTAAATCCTAAATGGCCATAATATTCACATAGCAAGGGGTGGCGAAAGCCACACACACTCTGGCTAGGCTTATAAATGCCCTAGGGTGGATAGCCTAGTATGAACCTATGAACCTATGAAGATACAAATTGTACAGGACACTAAGGATAATCACAAGGCTTTCTTAACTGATGGTAGGAACCTTGTTGGGAATTCACAGATATGCTGTGAATCACTCACATATTACAAACAACATACCAAACACACACACATATTGCCAACATCCAACCTGACAGGTGCAGTGCAACCCCACCCCCAAAATGCCAAATATCTATACCAGCAGAGTGCTGGCCCCCTGACATTGCAGATGCTGAGGTGACAGCCAGCATCTACAAAGCAAAACACACAGCATCAATGGTACGAGATGGTGTCCTGGGCTGAGTCCAACATGGACTCCAAGAAGAATGGAATGCCAAATAACACTACTGCTCAATGTCAGCCTTACCACAGGATATGTACCCAAAGAGCAGTGTACAACAACAGTGGTCCTTCTCCACAAAGGTGTTGCCTGAATGGATACTGCAAACTACCACCCCAGAATCCTGACAAGCTTGGTCTGCAAAGCTATGGAAAGGATCAGCATGTACCTCAGACATAAAGATATTGGGGACCTACTGACACTGGACCCTACCCAGTGTGGATTTCTTAAGCGCAGATCCTGCCCCTTAAACATGTTTGACTTATTTGAAACAGTCATTAAGGTCATTGATGAGGGGAATGTGGTCCACACAGCCTAGCTGGACCTTGCAAAAGGCTTCCATACAATACCCCACGTGTTCATTATAGATAAGCTCACCAGCTTAAATATAAACCCCTATGTCAGTAGAGGGGTTGCAAACCAGACCAAGGACAGAACTGACATGGTCAGAAATGCTGCAGCCATGTCAGACTACAAACCAGATACAACTGGCATCCCACAAGGCTCGGTCCTGGGACCACCCTTGTTTGGTATATATGTCCCATAGGTACAGGCCAACATGGAAGGACTGTGTCTGAACAAGTTTGCAGAGGACTACAAACTGGCCACCATATCTGACCCTCCAGCTGACACAAGCATCCCACAAAAGGGCCACATAGAAACAGACAACTGGTGCCATAGCCATGTCAGCAAGCTAATTGCAGAAAAGTGTATAGTCAACCCCTGTGGATATACAGTAAGTGCCCACCAATTACCACATAGGTGTTAACCCATGAAGTACTTAAGATGTAATAAGAGACCTGGGGACACAAGTTGATAGATATCTTGCATTGGACAAGCATGTGGCTGTAGTGGTTACAGAAACATACCATATACCCACCTAATCATGAAGGTAGTCATATCTAGATCAGGGGAGGTCATTGTGGCTCTGCAGTCATCCTTCATCAGCGTCACAATTTACTACAATGGCCCCTGTGGGATGTACCTCAGCAGACACCTCCATCAACTGGAAAGACCCCAAAAGTACCTCACCAGGAGTATCAAAGAGCTTGAACAGATGCCATGTGTTGCCTGATTAAACAAACTGCAGCTCCACACACTGCCATACTGCCCGCCCAGAGGCAAGCTGTGCCTGATGTATAAAGCCATGTCCAAGCTGGAATCAATGAACATGCTGCACCTTGTACAATCTGAATGGCAGTGAGCTATGCACATGAGAGACCTGAACCCCAGCACTGACATACATAGGACAAGCTGTACTGAATGATCCATAACACAGAAGCCACCCCTACTCTTGAGTAAACTCCCAGTACAGGTTAGCCAGAGAGTCACTCATCAACTCTCCTCAAGAGGAATCTTGATGAGTGGATGGGAGATGGTAGGTTTACCCTGGGTATCACTGTTATGTCACGGGTAGACAGAGGCACAGTATACTAGCCATGACCTGTCATGGTAAACTCCAGTTACAATGTGTGTCGAAGGACAAACACACTCTGACTAGCATTAGAAATGGCCTAGGGCACATCGCTAGTGTTTGCCAATGTCCACCTATGTTGTGGAGTACACTACCAATGTTGGACAAGCCTGGTTTAAGTAGTCCATATCTGAACATAATGCAACATGGTCATATGTGCACAACTGGCCCCTAACCAGTCTGTTGTGCTCACTATGAAAAATTAAAGCAGTGATAGGACTAAAGCCCAGGATACTGTCCACCACAGTGAAAGTACTGAACCAGTACACTAAATGGTACTACAGTGTTAGGTCAGTATGAAAGGATGTTGACAACTGCATGCAAAGTATCCCATGCAAACCCTGCAGGCACAGTATAATCCCTGTTGTGTTCAGACACAAAGCAGTTGGCCAGTAAGTACACAACATGACACCCAACACACAACCATAAACGTGAGATATTGTTGAAGTTCACACTCATCCACAAATGTGGTGGACTGCAGAGTTCAACATATGGAAAGCTCACACTGGGCATCGCACACTTTGATAAATGAGACATATGTCAGACAACATGCCATGGAAAGCCTAAACTGGGCATGCTCACACACTTAGGCCATATCTCAGTTTAGCACTTGGCCACACATATCTGGTATTTGTACGTGTTATTCCAGGAACCAACCACATTACAGCAGTCTGCCCAGTGCACACAGTTAAATGACTACAGAGACATAAGTGATATAGTGGATCCCTCTCATATTCAAACATCTTCCACAGATACACAAGTTGTTCATAGAAACAGGGAATGCTATGGCAATAAAGACCTGCAAACAGTCTATCAGCAACAAATATTGTGCATCTGGCAATTAAACATATGGGTGTAGAGGTCAATACTAGGCTGTTTGCCCTAGGGAATGAAAGCTTAGCCAGAGTGTGCTTGGCGTCTGCCTCCCCAGTACAGTAGGCTACTGTACCACTGTAAAGTAGGTCACACAAGGCACCGTTTGAGGCTAGTGTGCTGTGCCTCCGTCAAGCAGGGACACAGTGGAGATCCCAGGGGTTGAATTTGCTATGCCACATCCATGTGGCTGGTGTGGGCTGGAAGAGGGTTGGTGAGGACCTCTAACAGTAAGTGTGCATCAGTAACAGACTGAGGGGAGCCTTATCTGCAGTGTCTGGACAATTTCACTGTCAACACTTTGTCGTGATGACTATGAGGGATTGAAGTGTCATGCCAGTACTGTTCAGAGATGTCCTCCCTCTGTGGGCTACTGCTCTGCAATGTATTAGCTCACTCCATCTGTTGGACAGCTCATATATGGTTGGTGTACACCTGACAGGTGTCCTGTTGTGGAGGAGTCATGGGTATATTTGGGATAGCATGATCAATGCAAACCTTCCACATGCTCATAGAATGTAATTGTCAAGGATTATGCAGAGTGGCCTGTATACTCCCCCAGCATGGGTCCTTTGAAGTCTTCCACCCCAGTCTTCACAAGTGCAAAGTCTGCTTTTGATAAATACACTTTGTTTGCAGTGACAACCTTGCCTGGGGGTGTGGATGGGATATGGATGTCCAGGGAAAGGTGGGTATGGTCAGATATCAACAATGGTGGTCTACCTCTGGTGTGGAACAGTGAGTACCCATGTTGCAGATGGTCAGGTGCAATATGTATTCCCCCTTGTGGCTGTGGTGAGTGGTCCTGCCATAGCACATGGACTCACAAATTGTAGTGGCTGTAGGGTAATGTTGTAGAGACCTGAGTAGTTCCCACACACAATATACCTGTACCTGACGTTAACTGAAATGGTGTATGTGAACACCTTCATATCTTGGCACTGTTCCCAGGGAAGCAAGGTGTGTGTCCTGGATGTGGGAGGGGTGGTCTGAACTGGTTGTGTTGTGTGTTACAGGTCCTGTGGTCATAAAGCATGGTATAAAACATAACCTGCCAGTGCTGATGTGCATATCTGACCCTGAAGTAGGTGGCTGCAAATGCATATATATGCTATCCCCCACCTGACAGGTAGTAATAGATGTACATACCTCTGTATAAATAATGATGTCAGCACCCTATAAATACTGCAGGTGCAGAACAGATGCCCAGTAATTCAGATAGTGCGCTCTGCTAATGCGTCTCCCTCAAGTGTCATAATATAGTTAGGTAGGGGTTTGAATCCTGCAGATGCTCTGTGTGTGTGTGTGTGTGTGTGTGTGTGTGTGTGTGTGTGTGTGTGTGTGTGTGAGCGGGGTTGGTGTGTGTGCAATTCTGTGTGAGAGAAATTTCCCTTTTGGCAACTAGGAGAACACACTACAGGATGCACATTCCCCTTTCTAAACACTGATGATGTCAGCACCCTATAAGTACAGCAGGAGAAGGGAAACCTCCCAGTAATCCGAATAGTGCGCTCCGCTAATGCGTCCGTCTTGAGTGTAATAACATAGTTAGGTAGGGGTTTGAATCCTGCAAATGCTCAGTGTGTGTGTTTGGGTGAGGGGGGTTAGTGTGTGTGCAATTCTGTGTGAGAGAAATGTTCCTTTTGGCAACTAGGAGAACACACTACAGGATGCACATTCCCCTTTCTAAACACTGATGATGTCAGCACCCTATAAGTACAGCAGGAGAAGGGAAACCTCCCAGTAATGCGAATAGCGCGCTCCGCTAATGCGTCTGTCTTGAGTGTAATAACATAGGTAGTGGTTTGAATCCTGCAAATGCTCAGTGTGTGTGTTTGGGTGAGGGGGGTTAGTGTGTGTGCAATTCTGTGTGAGAGAAATGTCCCTTTTGGCAACTAGGAGAACACGCTACATGATGCACATTCCCCTTTCTAAACACTGATGATGTCAGCACCCTATAAGTACAGCCAGAGAAGAGAAACCTCCCAGTAATGCAAATAGCGCGCTCGGCTACTGCGGCTCATACTAGTGTCATAACATAGTTAGGTAGGGGTTTGAATCCTGCAAATGTGTGTGTGTGGGGGGGGTGGAAGTAGGGTGTGTGCAAGTACATGTGTGAGAGAACTGACCCTTTTGGCAACCAGTACAACACACCAGCTGCTGCATATTCCAATCTCTACACAGAGATGATGTCAGCACCCTATAAGTACAGCAGAAGAGGGCAAATCTCCCAGTAATGCAAATAGCACGCTCTGCTACTGCGTCTCTCACTACTGTCATAGCACAGTTAGTTATGGCTTTGAATTCCACAAATGCCAAGTGTGTTTTTGTCACACAGAATGCCCATGTGTGTGGGTTGTTGTTCACAATAATGCATGACATCGATTAAACCAGTAATGGCAATGCACACATATGATGTGTGTGTGCCAAATACACATATATACCTGTGACCTTCAATAGTTCCCATGTCTGATGCCTGCCACATGTGAATACATGGTATTTGCACTGGATAACATTATGACTGTGGTTTTCTGTGCGAGTGCTGCATGTGGTATGTGTATATACAGTGTGAGTTGTATATGGTATCATCCTAGCAGCGAGGGATACACATCTGGTCTGGGGCATTTAGTCTACATGTTGTTGATGAACAGGTGCTGCATGTTTTCACCTGTTGTGGGAGTGGTAACAAGTTGTTCCATAGCAATGCAGTGACTACATGCTAGGAACCTTTCAGCTAGGGTGTTGTAGCTACAGTAATTCATCAGCATTCAGTAATACTTCAGCATTCTTGGTGAGGGTATGATGCCAACCCAAGGTCAGGGTCATACCAGCCTGTGCCTCATGCTCAGAGAGCCCTTCTATGTTCCCTATCATGTAGTCCAGGGAGGTACATCAGAGGTCAGCCATAGTGGCACGGACAATGACCGAGTCATATGTGTCCATGCCTCTGACTGACCTGTATGCTTGTGTTATGTGGTGGACCATAGTGCCCCACGGGCATATCACTGTGACCTTCACCTTGTCCAGCCTGGTGAGCGGGACCTCACTGTACCGGACAATAAAGGTACCTAACACAACTGTAGCAGGTGTGTTGTCTAGCCATACAGGCTGTGACTGTTTGGCACACAGGATTTATGTGCTATGTGTTGCACGTGCTGTGTTCCGGCTTAACGTATGCCTGTGTGCCAGCTGCAGAGGTGTCTGCTGCTCAGGCAGGATGCTATTCTGAGGCTCCAAGAATGCCCCAGTGTGTTCTTGTGTTTGGATTGCTGTCAGTGTAGGTCTACATCAGACTGGTATTGTAGTCACTGTAGTATTTCATGCCACCTGACAGGTTATGCCAGTACTGGGTTCAGAGTGCTTAGTCCCCAGTTTGGCTATGTGTTTGCATCTCACACATGTGTTGTACGTCCATGTGTAGGGGAGAGGGTTGACTGTGTACATGTGGCAGCTGAGACATTGCCACATGACTCACATATTCCACAACTGTACCGTAGAGGTGACTGACAAGTGACCTTTGCACATGCTACCATAGTATTGTGATTGCCATGGTGATTAACAGCATATATGGCCAATGGGGAACAAGGTACAGAAGGTGAGTATGTGAGGGTGTAGTGCCTGTGATTAGTTAGCACTGGCATATATGACTGCTCACGTGGTCAAATGCCAGGTAAGTCATATGCAATGTGTCACAGGCAACGTACATGCGAACAGGACAAACAGTGACGTTCTGTCAAGTGAGACATGGACATACATATAGTAAGCTATGCAGATGTCACTAGGAATCCACAGAAGCTCCGTAAATCTGCATTGCAGGTGGAATCAGTGTTCCAGGGTAACTGCAAGCAAACATGCATGCAAACAAAGCTACAGTAAGCAGGGCTGCATGTAGTCCATTGTACAACAAACAAGCTGTACCACTTCCAGTAGGTAACAGTGCAAATATGCAGGCACTATACACATGTACATGGAAATACACAGGTCAGATGGCCAGGATCCAGTCTCAGCGCACACAAGTGTACAGACCATGTACCGTCAGGTTGGAAACCCAGGTGCTCATACCTGCAGTAATACACATGTCAAATAACAGACACTGAGCCTTCACTCAGTGGTTCCATACTTAGTAGGATGTATGCTACCTGTCCTGCCACCACAGTATCCCTGACATTTATGGGGACTCTCCCTCCTGTGAAAGTTAGTTTTGTGTGTTGGGGCTGTCTAGCATGGTATGAGATGTGAGCTTGCAGTGCTAGGGTGCTCCTGTGTGTCCTGTACCAGTCGTGTAGTACTGCACACATGTCAACATCCTCAAACATCCGCATTGCAGAGTCCAGTGTGGGCAACATGCCACTTTCAGTTTACATGTCCATCATTGCGTATCAATACTTTCATTACCTTATCCCTGTGCTACCTATGTATGTGGCCTTCTGTTGACATCCTTACCACCAGTATGCAAACATGTGCAGATGATACACTATGGTACTTACCATGGGTGTAGAAAACAGTACAAGACAATCATACCCTTACTGCATCAGGCATGCTGGGATTTACCCACAATTATATCAGCACACTGTACTGTTAACAACATGATACTATTACTACACGTCTATGTAGTCACCCTGTGCATCAGCAACATGTTAACCTGTACCTGCACTGATGTTACTGATTGCAGGAGGTGGCACAGTTTCATCATATGCACAGGGTGTGAACTTGGTATGCCTGAGTCTGCCACTGATACCACCAATTGACATGTATGTGTATGTGTGTTGGTGAGGGACAGCAGTACAAGGTGGGGCAATGTTGATGCAGTGTGTGCGGTAGCCCTAGGTGTTGCCAATTCGCATGTATGTATGGATGCACACAGTTCCACCTCATGGCTGCCATATACCGGTGTTTGAGGACAGCCACAGACTGTACCTGCCAGGTCTTACAGATCAGTGTCTCTGGCCACGGACACGGTACCTGTGCCTTGCAGGGGTGCTACGGACCATATCCAGTACTAATCCAGACTGGGTACTGTCATCAGAAGCAGGTGTTCGTTGACTGGACACAGATCCCTGTTGGGCCTGTCCGGAGCCACGTGCACGTGGTCTCCTGGGGCGGCCTGATGACAGCACAGACCCAGCATTGCTGGGGCTGTTGCTGGCATACGCCCACGTTGACGCCTCAACCGTCCATCATTGCCCTGGCTCATGGACATGTAGTTGTGGAACTGATCTAATATGTCCCCACAACGTCTGTCTATGACATCGGTGAAATTACGGATGGCAGCCGCAATGTCACGCATACTGTCACTCATGGCTGTGTGCTGTGTAACATGCTGTCAGCTCCCTCAGACCCTGTCTGGTGTACCATTCCATACGTGACTGTGCCTGCATGACAGCCCAAAACATAGCTGAGGTTGTAAGACCTCTGTGGGCACGTCTGACAGGGGCAGTATGCCCATGGATGCTCCCACGAGAACCCCTGGACATCTGTCTGTGTGGTACCATCTCAGGGCCATGCCCATGGCTGCTGTGTGAGGAAGCATGTGCCACAGATACCACATTACCCTGGTCAATACCCACTGTATCCTGTCCATCACCTAGGGACATTGGTGACAAAGGATGTATTGGCAGGATGACTGTGCGCATTGATGGGGTTGACAGCTGTGTACTGTCAATTGGCTGACCAATGATGGACCCTAGCACACCTTCCTGTGCCATTACACAGATGTCATCATTATCAGTACCCGTGGCACTTGATTCAGGTTCCCTGCTGCATGACACCAGAGCAGCACCAGAACCTGTGGAAGGGAAACAGGAAACACAGTTTACAATGTCTACACACTTGCACACTACTCAGTATGCGAGATATCAACACACAGACACACCTGCATGCATACACAGAGCACTACTGATAGAGCCTAATATTACTATTACTATCAAGACTATTAAAGGTATTGTTAATACACACTCACCAGCATGGATAGGCTGCATTGCTGTTACACCGGAGGGACCTGCAGAAGTGAGGAAATTAATATCAGTGGGCACAACTGTGCCATTGTTACCGAGTATGATACAGGTTAGTAGTACAACAGTTGCCTTTCACAGGTCAGCTGCTGATATTGAGAATATCACACTTGCACATTAAATACTATGATGACAGCTACAAACCAAGGACACACCTCACACATACATTAACTACCAGTGTACACAACAGTCAACTATACATATGGCATATTACCTGCACGCTCGTAGTCATGGTGCTGTGTGGCTCCAGCCTCCATCATAATGCAGGTCTGCTGCTGCTGTTGGTGGGCTGGAGCCACAACACTTAGGAGTAGTCCCTCCAGTCTGGTGAGTGGGGGATGTGTAGCCACCCCACCACCTGTGGCAACCTGTTGCCTGTGGATATCCGACGCACGCTGACGGACATTTCTGATTAAATCACTGCAGTGATGTCGTACCTGCTCATATGTCCTATTATACGTGCCTATGTCATTTGCCCGACGGACCAGGTCTTGCCACAGTGCAGCCCTCTCCTGCTGATTCTGGCTGGTGCAGGAAAAGAGTATTGCAAAATCCCGCACCAGGCTCTGGTGCATTTCCTCATCTTCGGCTGCAGAGTATGCCGGATTGCGCTGGTGAGCCATGGTCCTGAAAAAGGAAATAAAATGATATCAGCAAAATATGTCAGCAGAATTTGGCACACATACTACACATGCTACTCGACTGTTGTGATACAACATATCTCCCATATATAGCATCTGTCTGTCTATTGGTGGATACACATGTAAATGGCCAGGTGTCAGTGCTCAGCCAACAACTGTGCAACAGTACCTGGCACACTCCATACGACATACTACCAAACCCCAGCAGTCAGCACACTGATTCAGGTCCAAAGCACCTCCTCAATCTGGGGTTTGTATCGAGGTACTGTATGGGGTACATCATCAACTACTGTGATCTGACCACAAACTAATCTCCCTGGATATACATATCCCACCTCCACCACCAGCACAAACGACTACAGTGAATAACATTTCAAACGCAAACTTTACACTTCTTAAGACTGAGATGGTATCCTTTAAGCCCACTGAGCCAGTGGAAGCCACAACCCACAATGCTGACTCCTTCACAAATGATTTCTACGGACATCTCCGAGAATGCATGAATCATGCAATCCCATATAAGACCAAGACACTCTCCACAAAGGGAAAGCATCCTGTCTGGTGGACCCCAGCCATAAACAGATTGTATAACAAAAGATGGAAGCTACTGCAAGACAGAGCATAATTCCATAAAGGGAAGGCATGTCTGATCAGCACTAGTAAAGAGCTATGTTCTGTCATACAAACATCCCTGGGCAACTTTGAGAGGGAAATCACCAGGGACACTACAGATAACCACAAGGCCTTCTTCAGTTATGTTAGAAACCTGGTCAGAAACCCTCCAATATGCTCATAGTTAGTACACAACAACAAATAATTCACTGAACCCACAGATATTGGCAACATTGTGGCAGACAGGTTCAGTGCAATTTTCCCCCCTCCCTTTCCCCCAAACGAAGACATACTTATCCCAGCTGAATGTAACCTCCCTGTCATCACAGATGTCCAGGTGAGAGCCGCCCTCAGAAAAGCAAAAAACACAGCATCACTGGGACCTGATGGTATCCCCGGCTGCATGCTACATGAACTCCAAGAGGAGCTAAACCCGCATATAGAAGTGCTATGTAACACTAGTCTGACTACAGGATATGTACCTGTACACTGGCGTACAGCAGCAGTGGTTCCACTCCACAAAGGAGGCACCTCTACATACCAATACAGTACAACACAATACAATACAATATGCTATTGCCCCTGGGACTACAGCAGCATACTGTTCTGCTACCCTGACACGTGATGTGATGGTACCTGCTCCTGTCAAACAGTTACACAGGGTGACTCATATGGCATATTACCTATCTGACTAACATTCAGCAGGGGTATGTGTGACATGTACTCATGGGGAGTCCTGCTTCTTAACGCTGTGTGGTTTATTGCAGGGTATGTCTTATCTGTGGGTAGGAACCTGTACCTCCGCCATGTGCTCTCTACTGTGGTGTCAGGCGACACAGCAGTCATTTAGGTTGTGGATGGTGTGAGGTGTTACTATGGTTGTTGGACATCTGTCATGGGTGTGACTTAAGTATGTAAATCCAGGAGTGGTAACCTCTATGTGGGTAGTATGTGTGCACTCCGTGGTGTTGTCAGTCACTGTGCATTGGTAATGTGTTTGAGTGCATTGTCACAGTGTCGTACATGTCACTGTGTCCTTCTCCATATCTGCAGCTGTCATGTGAGGTACATACCGTGGCAGCCATTGTGTGGTGTGGAGGGGTACACTGACCTACATGTCCATAGCTGACCCACCATGTCTGCTGACACATACCATGTACAGGTATTCCAGGAATAGTGTGCCACTGTGACGATCATTGGGGGGACTATTGTACACATTTATGATCCTGTTCACCCCTGACACATGCAGTGGTGGGCAGCCAATGACATATCTGGTGGTTACTGGTGTAGGTGATTTGAAATGGGGTATGGTACTCCAGTTTCGACACTGGTGTTCACTCCATGCCTTTGTCACCAGGCACCTGTTGCAATACATCTGTACACGTGCCTCACTCAGAATATATATATTTATCTCTCTCTCTCTCTATATATATATATATATATATGTATATGTATATATATATATATGTCTATATATATATATATATATATATATATATATATATATATATATATATATATATATATATATATATGTCTATGTCTGTATACATATACACATATAAATATCGATGTACATATATTGCCATAGATATGGAGAGAGGGGGAGGGAGTGTGACAGAGAGGGGGTGAGAGTGACAGAGGGGGTGGGACAGGGGGAGTGTGAGATAGTCATATACAGTCATATCTGTAGATAGTCAGATCTGTCTATGTATCTACATATATCTATATCTGTATGTGTGTATTACATATATATATGTTTGTGCATATTCTATCTACATCTGTCTATGTATTCCTCCTCTCTATCTATGTATACATATATGCATATTATATATATATATATATATATATATATATATATATATATATATATATATACATACATATATTGACATACATACGTATCCATATGATAGGTATATCAACATGTTTGTTTACAAAACTGTATACACACTAACATACTGCTAAACATACATAACTGTGAAACCTACTTTGTACATTGCACTACAACCTACATTCAACCTACATTGATATGTGCACATAGATGCCCTCACATACATATGTATGTACAGCCTTCACTGATAGTTGCTGTATGTCCCCTGCCCTATGCACATCTTCATATACATATAGATACAGACCAATGACACATATGGAGAGTTCACAGTATGTAGACTTTTAAAGTATTACTTTACATTACCTGTGTTTGTCACAGCTGCTTGCTTTGCATTTTGGATTGGTGTCCTGCTGCTGCTCCAGTTGACAGATGTCAGCTTTCTAGTAGGTTTTGTTAAGTGTTTTTGTTTGTGTATTTTTTTTCTCTCTCTCTCTCTCCCCCTACCTCCAGAGGGTGCAATGAAAGTATTGCATGTGTGGACTGGGAGTACAGCATGCTTTTGTAGGTATCTGCATATGTCCATGTGATGGCCTCTGCACCAGTTGTTAGCCAGCATTTGCTAATTGCATGCAGCCAGTTGTGTACTGATTGCAGTTCTCACTGTGATTTCAGGACAGTGCTATAAAAAGGTATGTGAGATAGGCGTAGCCCTTTCAGAGTTTAAGGGCAGGGACCATGCTGGTATGCTGTGGACACTGTTCTGTGAGTGTAAAGGTTAGTATCTCTCTCATATTTCCGGCTGTGTTGTAGATTAACATTTCTCCATTCATTTCTCCAGTTTCCTGTACTAAGTGTGTATGTACACTAACACCTAAGACTACTACTACTGTTAATGTGGGTGTGTGTGCTTTCCTGTGGGACATGTGGTGTAACTGGTATATAGCAGTGGCTCTTGCACTTTGTTGCTATGGCTTCAATATTTGCCCTTTACATTCACTACTTGTATGCCTGCTAGGTGTCTTGACTGTAGTGTGTTGCTGTGGCTTTCCTGTTTTCCATGTACATTCACACCTTTGAATGCTTGCTCTATCTGCTAGGGTGTTACTGCATGCAGTGTGGTCTGGCCATGGTGTGGGCCTTGACATCTGTTAGGGTATTTGAGTATGCTGCTGAGCAGGCCCCAGAGACTCTCAGGTGCATCTTTTATCTGCCTCATGGAATGGTACATATCAGTGGGGTACACCCATTAAATTGTCTGGTATTCTGCAGTTGTGACTGTGGGTTAGCATGAGCATATATATTACTACACTATTTCTGCCGTGCAAGTGGTGCATACTTTCAGTACTTCATAGTTACCATTGCATTTGTTGTAACACCTTTCTGCCTACTGTTTGTACATTTCACAGGGAGTCTGTGGGGCATCCCTGTAACTCAGTCACTGTTGCTATGTCTAGGCTCTTAACTATTCAAATATGGCAGTGTCAGACCTCTCAAGTGTACAGATATTTGCAGGATGTCCACGTTTTTGCCTCATATTTTGGTCCATATCTCATAAACAGCTTTTTCTGGCAAATCACTCAGGGCTCAAGTCAGACTATAGTGACAAACATTTCAGTTTCAGACTTCGTACCCTTCCAAACATCCAACATAATGCAAAACCTGTTACTCTCTCAACTAAGTTTGTCAGAGCAATATTTGAAATGTGTCCCTGTTTTTGGGCCTTTGCTCCACATTTTTTATTACTTAGTCCGGATGTGTTGCTGTAAGAGGTTGTGGGGTATGGGCAGTGATTATCCTGCTGTGAGTATGTGTGTGGCTTGCAAGGTGCTACAGTGACATTATTACCTACTAGCTACCAACTAGCATGGCTGTTTCTGTTCACACACTACTATTATAGAAATCCACTACATTTGACAGTAAATATACATGACATGCTTTGTGTACTACACATCCTATATTCCCTTTACATTCATTCCTACTATTGCATGATATATTTATTGTAGCACAATGTTCTTATATAGCAGTCATGGCTTAGTGGTAAGTCATGCAGACTACTGTTTCCAAGGTCCTGGGTTCGGGACTGACAGTGGGATTTTATTTTGCTTTTGAACAGACTACAGGCCTTGTCATTCAGAGTGATTAAGGCACTTTTAAGCAGTTGTAAGCAGGTTAGCGCTGGTTTGGCGGAGCTCACGCATGCGCACTGGCGTTTAGCTCCACACACACAAGCGCATACCCGCTTACAACTGCTTAAAAGTGCTTACTCTTGCGCACACCCGCGCTAATTTCTTTGAAAGAAATGAAAATGGGGAGACAGGAAAGTGGTGAAAAAGGGGTCACAAAGAGGGTAGGACAGTAGGGAAACAAGCTCGGGTTTTGCAGGAGGGATGTAGGTAAGGCCCATAGCTGCCCATTTCTTCATCAGCAACAGCTGTGCATATGTTCGTAATTTGGTGTGACATTTGAAACCTTCCACCCCTGAGAGAGGTGTAAGGACAACAATAATACTTGTTGTACAGCCAATTGTAATTGACAGTTTACATGTCCAGCAGACGTGTGCAAAATGGGCAGCTATGTATGGGGCGTAATTTTTTTGTGGGTACGGAGTGCCCTTTTTTTTTTTCAGGTGAGAGTGGTATGTCAGGTACAGGAAGTCTGTATAGCTGGGGAAGTAGGTTGGGTAGGTTAACAGACAAGACAAACAAGACGCATACAGGGGCGGTGTATGACACGCGGGGGGGTTACACAATTGACGGGGACGGATGTTTGGATATCTCAAACCCATGAGCCCACAGATGGCAACAGTGGAACTGAGATCCCCACCCATGGGCAGTTGCCACTTTGCCTTCACTGCCCAGGACGGGGCTGTGCTGGGGGCTGTGTAGGCCAGGCAGCAGGCACGCCCGTGAGTTGTGCCGCCCATGCCTCAAGCTGGCGTAGGGGCCCAAGCACAGCGTGCCGGATCTCCCTACGCACCACAGTCCAGACACTACGGAGGGTGAGTGGATGTTCTCCTCCGGCCACGCTTGCAGAGGGGGGACGAGCCCCATCCCCTGCAGCGCTTCTGCCCGCAGGTGGCACAGGGCCACCGGAGGAGGGTCCGGCCTGGGCACTACTGCCAGGTGCACTCGCCAGCTGAGGAGGGAGAGGTGGGTCCGCTGGAACATGCCTTCCCTGTCGACCTATGTTTTGCATTATGTTATGATAGTTTAGGTTAGTAACGTACAATGCCATTCACAATTAGTTGTAACAGCATGCATTAGTATTCCCATTAACCAAACACCCATATATTCAAGCCATTGAACATCAAGCATAACACATGCATAATTTGAACAGCAATACACAATCCAACAACATGCGGGGTTGATTGATGGCAACAGGCCATCAGGTTTGGATGTATGAACAGGGCAGATGCATCAACGCACATGCAAATATGTATGAACCAACAGGACAAATGTCCAGGGGTGTTAATTGTGATTGCACATACCAATTTCACATGGAATGGATTATATGTGGTTATAGGGTAGGGTGAAGAAAATTTAATTAACTTCAAATACCAATACATATGCTGTACATTTCTACTAGCTGCAGATATATACACACTACAGTTCTGCCTACAGTTTCCTATGTGATAACTACTTCAGGTTGGTGATAGGAATGTTACTGCTACATCAATATACATTTCATTTTTATTCATACACATTCATATCTAGCTCTGTTCAGCTACATCATCCTGCTACATTTGCTTTATATAGCTATAGACAACTGTGGATGTTTGGTATTTCAGACAACCATACTATCTGCATATTGCAGACTGAGAGCAACATATCCAGATTTTGGGGGACACCTTCCAGCTGCGGTACCGTTTTCAACACATGTTACTGTTTGGTTCTGCCTGTCACATTCATTTAATTCTATACTGACTGCAGTATACTTTATTCAGGAGTTATTCCTACTTTATTGGTGGATTCATACCTCTTTCTCACACTCTCTCACTTGTTTTATTTTTTACAATTCAGGATGGTACTTAATTCTAGGCTTTATTGACATGTTTTACCTGTAGTTATAACAATCCTTTCCAACAGTCTCACTTCTGTCATGTTTCTGTATTTCAACAGGGATATGTTTCACACATGTGTTTTACTCAGCTTCTGCAGCTGTACTTTTCAGCCTGCTGCAGGTTATGTACTATTATATTACAGGTGGGACATCTTTATTTCAGACTTGTTTCATTTTTATGTTTGGATTACAGGCTGCATCACACTTTTGTAATCAAGCAATACTTGCAAACCCTCTTACACTGTTACTTGCACATTTTATTAATTAGTGACTACACTGCACTCTTTTGCTAACTGTCATACTTATATATTTATTTACAGTTACAGGGAGATAATTACTGACCTGCCTGGTGGCGCAACCGTGCCAGCCTATCGCCATAGGCTCGACGGTTTGCAGAACGGACACCTGCAGCTGTAATATAAATAAAGTAATATTGGAATACAATTCTCCATAATATCAGCTAGGTTAATTTCTTACATAAATAATTACATGCAACTTACTCAGTAGTGGGGCGTTGGGCATTTGCCGGGCCTCCTGGATCCAATGGTTCAGTTGGTCCTGCTTCCATCTCTTCAGGTCCGCATGGTGGTGACAGACCTGCTCACCAGTCCTTGGTATTCCTGTGGCACTGGTGAGATCATGAGCCAACCGGTCCCACGCCTCAGCCCTATATGCTCCCCACAGGACCTGGCCCTGCATGAGTTGGGCCTCATGATTATGGACGAGGAGCCAAACAATATATTTCGACTCCTCAACGCCCCACCTCTGTGCTCGGAAGCAACTACCCTCACCTACACCTGACATCCTGGCTGCAAGTCGGTTCTACAATCGGTTATGCTGTGTATTCCCACCTATGGGGCTTATATATGCCGTTTTTCCCACACTTATCTGTGATTGGCCATTTTGGAATTGTATCAGCTTCACAAAACCTGCTTTGTCATGCTCCTCTTTCTATTCATTCCTATATATATGCTATTACTGCATTTCTTAGTGCAACTGTCATGGCTTAGTGGTTCAGTACTTTGACTATGGTGCATGGTATCCTGGGTTCGAACCTGGCCATTGCTTTTTATATTTTATGTCTGTCTACACAGGCTAGGAGGTGTGTCTGTGTAAAGGCAGTTTTGATACAGCTTGCTCAACGTTGCCCGTTGGTTAGCTTGTTGGCGCGGTACGCAGCTCCACGCAAAGGGATCACTCTGGTTTACACGTGGTTTAGCTGTCAGCATGCATATTATGCTCAGCACAGCTACGGGCACACAGTTTCAGCGTGTTGAAACGCTGCTCAACCCCAGGCACTCATTTTACACCTGTTAAACCACTGCTCACCTACGGGCATTCATTTTAAACCTGTTAAAACACTGCTCACCTACAGGCAGATGTACTCAACTTGTTAGACTGTAGCTCAGCTATAGGCACATCTGACATTTTTTTTTTTATTATCTCACATTTCTTCAAAATACATGGCCCATTTCATTACATTTTACATAAAACGTGCTTATTTCACTAAAAATAAAAATTGATGTTGTGGGGCTCGAACCATGACTGCCTCCTCTTCAGCCAACATCTCTACCGCTACGCTATTGCTTCTTGGCTTACTTTGCATATTTAGTTCTTATATGCTTTTCCACTGACTGCTAACTGTGGCTAATCGGCACGCCGCGCAAAGCGCACTCACGGGCAAACATCTTTACAACTTAAAAAAAATATATAAGATGTTCATTTATACATTTTATGTTCATAGTCTGTGGGGGCATGTGTTGTGTTGTGTTTATTCACATTTACATGGAATCTGTCGTGGGGGTTTACTTTCGGGACTTTTACTCTTCTGGGGGCGTGTCCGTTTGCAGGGCTTGCCCTACGGACACGCCCCCTACTGTCTTCCATGGACCGTGTTAGCCTTAGGTGTGATTCAGCATGCCCTCATGCATATGCATGACATGCTGACGTCACACCGTATAACTGCAGCCTCCGTTTTAGCTTTGTAACTCTTACGGAGGCTTTGTGAATCCTGCCCTAAGACTTTTCATAAATCTGATCAGCTCTTTGTTTCCTTTCATCCCAGATCCTTAGCATTGGCTATTTTCAAGCAAACTGTTTCTTCTTGGATTTCTAAAGCCGTTTCATTTTGTTATTCCTTTCATGGCAAGATTCTTTCTTCTTATTCTGTTAAGGCTCATTCTGCTATGGCTGTGTCTTCTTCTGGTGCTTTTTTCAATGGTTTGAATACTAACTCTATTCTTGAGGCAGCTACCTGGACTTCTTTGCATACACTTACCAAGCAGTATAAGTTGGATGTGATGTCCAGAACTAGAGCTGGCTTTGCTAGAGCCATTCTTTATGGGTTCCTAGAGAACTTTACTGGTCCTTTCTCCTCCCTTATAGATGGAAAAGATGAATAGTCCAACATCTGGGCATCAACTTTTGTGCGCAGTATCTTCCAGATAAGAGAATATGGATCACAGAGTGCATATCGTATTAGGGTTAGCCACTGGATAGTGTAAAAACTGGCTCTAGGCGATTCAGTTGTGTTTTTTAATGTCATGAAAAACAGGCATGAGTATTTGCAAAAGATAAGTGGGTTGAGGACCTAGCCTAGTCCAACCTATGTAAGGAACCCATTCAAATAATGGGAGATGTATATATGCCCCTGTTGGCCACTGTGTACCTGCCATAAAGTCCAACAGCTCTGGGTCAATAAGCTACTGGCCAGCTTGTGTCCAGTTGCCCAGCTTGGGTTACCTGAGATAGCTTTGCTGAGTGAAAGCTGAGCATAAAAACTTGCCAAATTTGAGTTAAGGATTGCTACACTGACTGGACACAGCTTGGAAGTAGATGACATGATGGTATGGAAGAGCTGAACATCTTGTGTATCCAGGAGACAAGGTGGAAGGGCAGTGCAGCAAAGCTGCTGGACACACTTGAACTGGACTAGGAATCATGGTAAGGGAAAGTCTTCAGAATATTGTGAGGGTTGTCATTAGAATTAGTGATAGACCCATGACGATCATAATCTGAGCCTATGCCCCACAGCAGGGTTGTGATAGTGAGAAAAGAGTGCATTTAGACAATATTTGCTGGACCTTCTGGATAAAACAAGACAACATGAGTTGGTGTTGATAATGGGTGACCTGAATTCACATATGGACAGACAGAACAAGATATGAGGATGTTCTGTGTCCACATGGATGGGGCAACAGGAATAAAGGAGAGGCCATTCTAGACTTCTGACTGGTAAATGGCTTGATAATGGCCAATACATGGTTCAGCAAGAGAGGCAGTCACAAGATCATGTCATGTATGCAAGACTGGTCAACATGCAACTCTGGTAGACTTTCTCCTAGTAAGGAAAGGATGTTGAAGTAGAATCAGTGTTTGCAAAGTCATCTCCAGTGAAACAGTTGGCCCACAGCATAAACCAGTGGTTACCAGAATCCGCTACAAGCAGTGGTCAGAGAAGGCTCCAAGGTCAACAGAGACAAGGCTGAAAACTTTGAAGTTGACTGGAGAGGAAGCACAAGAGATCAAGGAATTACAAAGGGCTCCAGCACCTGAGAAAGAGGAGCAAATAGGTGAAGTTGAAGAATGGCAGTGCCTCAGAACAGCATGTGTAAGGACTGTAGAACAAAACAGATATGTGGCAAAGCCATGTATAGAAGAAAGGTACACAAGGAAAGCTGGTAGTGAAATGCAGAAGTCCAGGTAGTCATCAAAAGAATGAAGGTGTGCAAGAAAAAGTGGGAGATAGGGAAGATGGACAAGGCTAAGAAGGAATATTGGTTGGCTAACAGGCTAAGAGAAGAGTAGCAATAGCAAAGAGCAAGGCATCAGAGGCACTCTACCAGCTTCTAGAAAATGACTCTTTAGAAGACACAAGGAAACTATTATCCAGTTACAAGGTAAACAGAAAGATAAAGAAGATAATCAGACACCCTCCATAAGGGATTCCAGCAGCAACCTGCTTACCAGTCCATAGGACATCAAAGGCAGATGGAAGGGGTTCTTCAGTAGCTTCTGAATGAAGAAAACCCCAGAAACATTGTACTGCACCAGACTCAGCCTACAATGAGAGAAGAAGAGCAGCACTAAGGAAAATGAAGTCTGGGAAAGCAGCAGGCTCAGATTAGGTCACAGCAAATATGATCAAAATGTTGGGTGAGATAAGAGAGAGATGGCTGCTGAGGGTTGTCATAGCAGTATGCAGACAAAGGCATATCCCAAATTACTGGAAAATAAGTATACTAGTGACAGTGTACAGAAATGAAGCGGACATCCACAAGTGTGGGTAGTATAGAGGTATCAAATGCTTGTCACATTGCATGCAAGTTCTGGATATGGTGCTTGATAAACAAATGCTCATAGCAGAAAGTAAGATGGGCAGTTCAGAGTCAGTTTGCATGCAGCACAACCAACCTGATATTTCTCCTGAGACAGATAGATGAGAAGATGTTGGAGATGAGGAAAGAGTCCATCTGGGCATACCTAGACTTGGAGAAAGCATAAGACAAGGTCCCAAGAAAGGTGATTTGGGCAGTTCTGTGGTGGTGTGAAGTAACAGAAACATTGGTGGAATTATTGCAGGCTGTGCACAAAGACTCAGTAATCCAAATTGAGGGAGCCAGAGGTAATGGAGATGAAGAGCCTGAGATAGGTGATAGGATGCACATTGTGTGACAGACAGAAAAAATTAAGATATCAGAGCAGAAACCAAAGTAGCTCCAACTGAAGAGAAAGTCAAAAAGAACAGATTACTCTGGTTTGGGCATGTGCAGAAAAGAAGGCAATCTGGTGACCAAGATTTGGCATAGACAGGAGAAAGGCAAGAAGAAATGAGGGCATCCAGCAAAGAAATAGGTGGATTGTGTGACAGAAGACCTGTGACAGGTAGGCAGTGACAGTCAAAGAAGATAGGAGAGTAGCACTGAATCGAGAGAGAGAGAGACAGAGAGATGGTGACAGTTGACATGGCACCCCAACCTCGTGTAGAAAATGAGAAAATGGGTTGATGATGATTTCCAAATGATATCCATTCCATTTCATGCCCCTCCAAAGCCACTCTCCCTTCTTTTTTCAAATGTCCCACCTTGCCAGAAGAGGCAGTGGTTTCATAAGTTGTCAAATCTCTGAAAAAAGAGCCATCCAGGAGGTCTCCCAGACCCGACCAGAGGGGGTACAGTTGTTATTCCATATTCTTTCCTGAGCCAAAAAAGACCAAAAACCTTGGGCTCATTTAAGATTTAAGTGGCCTAAATCCAGTAAATTGCAAAGCAGAAGCCTTGGATGGTTGTGGTGCATTCAGATCTTCTCCCTGTCTCTCTCTCTCTTCATGGGAGAGAGGATGTGCTCCTTAGACCTCTAAGTCACACACCTGCACATAAAGAAGTCATCGCACTGGCAAACCAGATCAGCAGTGGTTTGCTGATTCTACAAAAGTGGTCCTTCAGCTGTTCATTGGTATACATTATTTTCCACTAATGATAGAATCTTCACTGTCATCCTTTTATTCAGACTGACAACAGCAGGCACAGTGACAAGTGCAGTGGCTTCTTTTTCCTGATTCCCCCAACTAGAGCAGTGATCCAGGGACATGTTAATCTAACAATGGCATTTCATTCAACTGTATGCCTTCCTTAATTGCTGTTGATTACTACATTCATACAGGAAACCCAAATAACCAATTGTGACGTTATGTTCACTGCCTCCTATTTAACTTACCAAGTGTTATCCCCTCTGTTATGGTCTCGTCTCCTTCAGAAGCCTGTCAGATCAAGAACCTTCTGGACCCTTCTCTGTCACCTTTCCAACAAACCATGTCTGTAACTTCATGACCTCAGACTTTAATGCATGATATCTCCACTTCCAGTGATGCCTGGGGACCCTCTCCGTCTTCATAGGTTGGTCAGTATCTTTTTATGTCCTTACATTCACTGCTGCAGTATTAACATATGGAGATTCCCTGCCATGGAAGCCTGATGTCCATCCATTCTACCATGTTGCTTTAAAGGTACACCAAACTTCACCCAAACACTCCTTGCATAGCATTGGGCATAAAGGTGATGTTTAGGCCTACCATATTCAGAAATTCTTTGCCACCAGTCCAAATGTATCTTTTCACTGCTAGTGTATTTACCTGCTTTCGTTTTCTGCCAGTTGAATGCATTTCATTCTCCAGTGACTACATACACCTGTTAGCTGACTTCTTTGCAGTTGTAGATAAGTGCCCCATTGGGGTGTTGTTTTTTTCTTGTTGTGCTCCTTGGGGTTATTGTCATCCAGGAAGGGTAAATGCCAGTGTGGGAGACAAGATTCCCCATAAATACCACCATAATAAGTGTCTTTTTTGTCTAGGAGCTTTTCTTGACTATATGTCTTGTTCAATTTGTCAGGCATTTGTCCCAAAAACCCTTTCCAGTATACTTTCTTCCCTTTCATTGTATCATGAGAACCATCATCTTAAGCTACTCTAAAGATACAGTGGAAGGAATCTCCCGCCCCGAGGGTCAGTCGTTAGGGAAGACGAAAGTGAAAAAGGTATGACCAGAATCTTCTGCTGTCCAGCCTCTGCCATTTGTTTCTTTTGAAGTCTTTGCACACCTGGAGGCTCGCCTGGCTGTGTTGTTGGATTCCTCTGCCATGACATGTTGGATGCTGGTGAGGATCTGGCTTGGCAGTACGTCTGAAGAGGCTTTACAGGCATCCATCTCTGACATTCAGGGGGAACCATAGTTGATTTTTTCCGAGAGGCTTAGGGGAGTTCCTCCTTTTTTAGTTGGAGAAGAAGTTCCTTCTATGGGTCTCGACTGTTGTCCTGGGGCTGAGAATTCTCTGTATTTTTGGAGGGGATGTTCCCATAAAAAGAAAGAAAAACTTAAACATGTTTCTTCTGCTCGTAGGGATCCACAAAGTGACTGGTAGGCCTTTATTCAGGGACTATTTACTGCTTTAATGTCCTTAAAGCCTCCTCAAGAGGTTTCAGTTCCTGCTCCTCCTTGGTCCTCTGTGCCCCTTAAAAGGATGAGTCAAATTCTGATGACGAATCCCTGACTTATTCTACTCAAATCCCTTCTCCATTGGACTATGGGTCAGAGTAGAAGGAAATCTGTTAGTCCTGATGTTCCTTTTGAGGAAATTTCCTTTGAAGAGACACTCTGTAGGATGATGGAATTTTTCTTTTTTTTTTTTTTTTTTAAGTGGGATTGTGCTCAGGTCTCTGATATCCGTAAGAGGTATGATGAGTTGCTGCATTTGGAATCTCATACTCCTGTGGCTGTTCTTCCTGTTTTGGCTGCTTTGCTGAATACGTTTTCCAATGCCTGTCATGTACCTGATTCTCTGTCCTCTGCTACCAAGAAATATAGGGTGCCTGAAGATTGTTATTTTTTATATAAATGTCCTACTGCTGGACCCATCTGTAGTGTCTGTAGCCTCTGATAAGCTGTCTTATTTGCTTCCTTCGCCCAGGTTATTGCCTTCTGACAATGACAGCAGAGCTGTGGAATGGCTAAGTAAGAAGGTTTTCATGTCTGCTACACTAGCTTTTAGAGTTATTAATTATTCGACCCATATATTTAGGTATGTGTTGCTCTTTCTCAAACTGGTCAACTTATTTCTGATTTTCCAGACTCCGGATAAAACTTCTGTTATTTCCTTGCTAGGGACTTCCTCTGAAGTTGTTCATCATTCTATTAAATGTAGTTATGTTGCGGCATATGCTTCTTCTAGGGCTGCTGTTTTTGGGTCAGTGATGAGGTGGTATTCTTGGCTTAGGCTTCAACCTGTGCCTGATGATATTAAGGCCAAGTTTATGGATGCTTCTCTGGATTCTAAACTTTGTTTGAGGAAGCTGCTGCTGGTTTATTTAAGTCCCTTCAGGATAAGGGTAAAGCCTTGCAGGACCTTAAACCTGTGTTTGTTTCTCCTGTGCCTAAATTTCAGAGGAACTACCCCGTTAAGCCTGCCTTTGTTCGTAGGCAATCCTGCCCTTCTACTAAAGGTAAGAAGAGTGGCAAACAAGCTCCTCCTGCTAAGGCTCTCAGTTTTCAGGGACTCCAAAGTCTTCCTTTCCAGACAAGCCAGGTGCTGTCTGACTATCTGTCCATTCCCACCCACGTTCCTCTTTCTCTTCACCTTTCTCTTCCTGTTTGACTTCAGATCACTCAGCATTCTTGGGTTCTGTCAGTCATTCATCAGGGGTACTTCATGGCATGGAAATCCTGTCCTCTTTTTGTGGGCATTCCTCAGCCTCCTCAGAAACAAATTCCCTTTTTCCCAGAGGTTCTTCAAAATCTCTTGACTCAAGTACTATTTGAGAGGTGCCTGTGTCCCACAGGGGGAAGGGTTCTACTCCAGACTGTTTCTAGTGCCCAGGAAAGAGGGCACTTAGAGGCCTATTCTAGACCTCTCTCATCTAAACACCTTTCTAAAAGTGCCTTCCTTTCAGATGTTGTCCATTCAAATTCTGTTTGCTTCTTTGCTCACTCAGGCCTATATGGTGTCTCTGGATCTCAAGGATGCTTATCTCTGTATTCTGAACCATCCTCTTTTCAGGAGGTTTTTGCATTTCTCTGTTGCTTCCGGGCATTTTCAGTTCTCTGCTTTGCCCTTTGACCTTTCTGCTGCCCTATGAGAGTTCATCAAATGCCTTGTTCCTGTGATTGCTTTTTACAGGCTTCAAGCGATCCAAATATTTCCTTAATTGGATTTCCTGTTGATTCAGGCGTACTCTACAAGAGACCCTTTTGTAAAATCTTCATTTTGCCATTTCCCTTCAGAGTCTGGGATTCACTGTAAGTTTCAAAATGGCATCTCTGACTCCTTCTCAGGATCATGTTTTCTGGGTTGCAGGATGTAGATGGTGCCAATGCTTCCATCCCTGCCCCCTCCAAAGACCTTAACTCTCCTTTCTTTCACACTCTTCTTCTTCTGGCTTCCATTACCACCAGAGAGTTTCTGAGAGCTCTGGGTTTCATGGCATCCACTATTCTGATGCTCCCTCTGGCCAAACTTTACATGCAAAAGTTTCAATGGTTTCTAAAATTAGTGTGGCTTCAACATTCATGTCCTGTAGACTTTGTAGTTCCTGTTCTTCCTTGTCTCTAACAGGAACTTAGCTGGTGGATTCAGCAGTTTTTGCTGATTCCAGAGATCCCTTTTCATCCCCCTCTTCTCTCTCAAGAATTGTTCATAGATGCTTCAGGCATGGGATGGGAGGCAACATTTGGCTCCCTAAAAGTTCAGGGGTGTGGTCCCCTCATCAGCAGAAAGAGCACATCAGTGTCAGAGATGAGAGCTCTTCTACTGGCTCTTCAGGCCTTTCAGTCTCTCTTTTCTCCAGGGCCTCTCAAGGTATTCACAGACAGTAGCACAGTGATGTGGTATATCAACAAATGGGGAGGAACGAGATCTTATCATCTTTGCCAGCTGGCACTTCTGGTATGGGATCTTGATATTGCGTGACTGTTCAAACAGTTTGTATCCCTTCCGTTCTAAATATTGTGGCAGACACTCTGAGCAGGTCCGTAACTCAGTCCCATGAATGGGTTTGTGTTTCTGGACATTATTCACCAGTGGGATACTGTTGAAGTGGATCTTTTTGCCTCTCCTCTGAACAGACAGCTTCCTCCCTTTTGTGCCAGAGTCCCAGGTCCTCTGGTGTGGAAGGTGGATGCTGTCTAATTTTCTTGGAAGGGAATGTTTCTTTATGCATTCCCTCCCCTTACTCTCATTCTGAGAGTTCTGTACAGAATTCAACAGGAAGCTCTCAAAATCATGTTGGTAACTCCCTTTTGGCCGCAAAAGGACTGGTTCCCTTCCCTTCTGCATTTAGCCAAGGGAAATCATCACAAGTTACCTCAAAGAGTTGATATAATCACACAAGACAAGGGATCTCTCATCCATACCCACCAGTCCATTCTCCAACTGACACTGTGGGTGATAGGATTTTGACTCCTTTTTTTCTGAGGACGTGCTGCAAGTCCTACAGGAGGCCAGGAAACCTACTACTAGGAAACCCTACTTATCCAAATGGAAGATGTTTTCTATTTGGTGTCTCTCCCATAACCTGGACCCACTTTCTGTGGATGTTCCTTTGGTTCTGTCTTATTTGTGTGAGTTGCTCAATGCTGGTTTGGCCTATTCTTCTACTAAGGCCCACTCTGCTTTTCTGCCTTTTTCTCCTCTTTTAGCTTCTAGATTTGAGGTGAAACAATTTCTTAAAGGTGTCTTTATTATTAGATCTCCCAGGAAGGCTGTTCCTCCTCACTGGGATCTTAATTTTGTTTTGAAGAAGTTGACTCGGGCTACATTTGAGCCTGCTGCTTCATCTTCCTTGCAACATTGTTTCTGGAAGACTGTTCTTTTGTTGGCTCTTACTATTGCCAGATGGGTGTTTGAGTTACAGGCCCTTATGGCTTGTCATCCTTTTTTGATCTTTCATGAGGACAGTGTGTCCTTGCGCACTAACCCTTCTTTTATGCCTAAGGTGGTTAATGAGCTATCACTTAATTAGTCTATTAATCTGCCTACTTTTTTCCTGTTTCTGCAAACTGACAGTGAGAGGGTGCGTTATACTTTGGACATGCATAGGCAACTTAGAGTTTACTTGGATAAGACTAAGGCTATTAGAAAATCTGATCAGTTATTTGTTTCTTTTCATCCTAGATCTTTGGGACTTGCTGTATCCAAGCAAACTATTTCTTCTTGAATTTCTAAGGCTGTTTCTTTTTGTTGCACTTTTCATGGCAATAGTCTTCCCTCTTCTGTCAAGGCTCATTCTACTAGAGCTGTGGCTACTTCTGTTGCTTTTTTTCCAAGGGTTTAGATACTAATTATATTATTGAAGGAGCTACCTGGACTTTTCTGCATACATTTACCAAGCACTACAAGTTAGATGGTGTTTCTAGAGCTAGGGCTAATTTTGCTAATGTCGTTCCTCATGGCTTTTTGGAGACTCTTCTCCTCCTCCTCCCTCCCTAGTTTCCTGTTGAGCTTTGTCACTTTCCCATATGTTAAGAATACTGCAGCAGTGCAGTGAATGTAAGAACATAGTACAGTTGTGTAAAATCTTACCATAATGGTAGATATCCTTGCCTTCACTGCTGCAGTATTCACTCCCTCCCTCCTTCCTTCCTAGTCCTTTGCCTTCTTGGATGTACAGATTACCTTGGGTTCCTTGCACTGGTGTTCCTACTGAGGCAATCAGTTCCACTGTGGTAGGTCTGAATGTCACCTTTATGCCCTATGCTATGCATGACATTTGGCGTATCTTTAAAGCAGCAGGCGTCTTTGGTAGACTGGCCAGATGTCAGGCGTCCACAGCATGGAATCCCCAAATGTTAAGAATACTGCAGCAGTGAAGGCAAGGACATCTACCGTTATGGTAAGATTTTACACAACTGTACTGTCTACCCAGAAGCCTAACTCCAGAATAAGTTACGAAAAAAAGTGGACACATTTTAAATTGGAGAGGCATTGGAGAAGGACCTGTACCCCTCCCCTGCTCCAGTAGCAGTAGTAAACTGTATGGCACATGTTTATAAAACAAGATTTAGCTTTTTATCTGTAAAAGTTCTCGTGGCAGCCATTTATTCATTTCATTTGGAGTGCCAGAATTGATCCTTAGCTTCCCTTAAAGTTTGCTAGGCATTTCTTAAGTTAAAACTTTCTTCTTTGATCTCGTAATCAGAGATAATATTATGCTGTAGGAGCCCTATGTTATGATGGAATAGTTGACTAAACTCTTTTTGGTCCATCCTGTAGGACAACGTTTAAGTTTCTCTCTGGGAAAAATTTTTAGTAGCTGTTGGCCAGTCATATTTCTGAACTTCATGTCTTGAGCATTAAGTTGACTGCCGTACACAGTGTTTCATTAAGAACAACGTAATACAATGCTCTAAAACCCCTCTTTTAAGCTGAAGGGTCCTGTGGAGATCAGCATTAACCAGACCATTAATTTGACTGTTTCCCCCTAAACTATTCAGATAGGTGAATTTGTCCTCCACTATTTGATGTGCACAGTTGTGGTTTTTGCCTTCACCATACGAAGGATTTCAGAAAGGCTTAGCTCCCATTTGTCTCTTTCCCCCAGCTGACTGGGTACTAAGGTTACACAAAATACAAAAGGTTTGTAATATAGGATCTAAGCCTTTTACATTACCAGATGAAGTCCTCAGTAACAGAAGGTTGACAACTGGAAAGGATTGCGACAGATTTCAGATGTTTGGCAACCATCTTTATCTTTGATAACATCATAGAACACTATCATCTCTAAGGTCATTTAAAACCTTTTTAGAGGTGCATTTATTCCTTGGTGAGCTCAAAGTCATTCCATAACCCTAGGTTATGGCCTTCCTAAAACAGAGTGCCAGTCTATTTGATGTTTTTGACATGGGCTTTATCTGTTTGTCAGCCATCTCCAGATAAGATGCTGTTAAGGAATATGTGCTTTGCTGATGTTGAAACTTTTTGAGAGGCAAATGTTGCCTCACTATCCTGAAGAAGACCGTTTTTCTATGGGAATATGTAAAACACTCCCTGCACACAGTGAAAGAGATTCAGCTTTTCTATGGGAAATGTTTAAAATACATACATGCACATACAACTGGCTTGCTGTTCAGAGCCAAAGTAGCTATAATGGAAAACTTTCTTCAGCAATCATTTTGGCTAGGTATGTGTCTGCTTTTAAACAGTAAGCTGAAAGAAGAAGAAGATAGCATATAACTTCTGTAGGTCTTGCGCTGTATACTGGCAAAACTAGCACAGGCTTCACCTCTGCATTCTAAGTTGCTGAATTCATTGCTGTATCTACTTTCCATTGTTTTCCTCCAAAGAATAAAAAATATTGGAACAGAAAATCTGCATTCCATGAATGTTCATTGACAGCTGGGAAGTGCAGACTTTTTATAAAGTGTTCTTTAAGTTGTGTGCCTTTTTTAAAGTGGGGAAGATGAGATATAAACTGAACAGTACCTGTCTTGCTGTTAGCTGATTTTATTTTACTTATTTATTTATTTTTGTAACACTAAGTATATGAGATTTTTGACTGCTTCTCCATAAGCCCTGCTTCTTCTGGCTTTTTAACTCATCTCAGAGGGGGGTATTTCTGCAGCAACACAACAGTACTTCATACATACTTGTACTGAATGTTACAAGGACATAGTTTATGGATCCCTCACTTCCTTTGGTACAGTAGTGTTGCAAGATGAAGTGGGATATGCATTGTTCCTAGTCGTTCAGTTTTTTTTTCTCCCCCCACTTCCAGTGATTTCTGATTTGTCCTGTAAATATTTAATCTGAAGTAGTTAATCTTCTTCCTATTCATCACTGATGGATTTGGTTCCGAGCCCTTGGAACTGAGTCAGCCTTATACGAAGCTTGCGTGCACCAAAAACTTTCAAGCTAAGTTTTCACTCACAATGCCCTTTGCTCAGTTACCTCAGATCTTGTTCGCCGCACAGCCATATAGCAACGTTTCACCGAGCTCTCCAGCTAAGTGCTTTTTTCAGATATATTTACTGGTTTAAAAAAAAATTTTCTCCTTTATAACTTGTTCTTGTTGTTCTATATTGCTTCAGCTCTACCCACAGGTGTTTCTCTCTTACCATTGTTGGTAATTTCTTGGTATTTCTAACTTTCTACCTTTACAGTATCTTGTTACCATTGTTGGTATTTGCTTTCTTTCTCTCTCATTTCCTCTCTCTTTCCCTTGTATGTGAGAGTGTGTTCTGGGATGTCTGAAAAGAAGGGAACTGCAGGATTTAAACACTGCTCTTTTTGCTGTGGTAAACTGCCGAATAGTGACCTCCATGAAGAATGTGTATACTGTTTGGGGGTTCCACATTTGTCGGCGAAACCCCCGTGTGATATTTGTGCTAGTTTCAGTCAGCGGACACTGAATGAATGTCATAACAAACTTATTTTAAAGGGCCTGCTTACCTCGCTGTTTTCGAAGCCATTTCTGCGACGGAGGTCTCACCCCCTCCTTCGGACAAAAAATGGCCTTGATCGGATCCCTCTTCACAAGCCGGTGATAGAGGTAAGGGTCACAAGCAAAAGGCCCATAAGTCCTCATCTGAACATCGTTCTGCCTCCTCGGTGCCGACTACCACATCATCTCTGTGCTCAGCTCCAATGAAGTTTACTGAGGTAGCCTCGTCAGTGCCCACCCCGGCACCGACAGTTACGGCACTGCCTTCAGCCTTCGTACCGATCAATGTATTGACTTCTTTATCAGCACCGACTTTGCCCATTTCAACCCCGATATCGGCTCCAACTACCTCGGAACCGTTCCTGTCATCCACCGCTATAGTGACTTCTGCTCCGAGCCTGTTCACGGCTCTGACCATACCTTTATTACCTGTTGCAAAATTGGAATCATCTGTGCCATTCTGCGACACACCACGGACCCAATATTCATCCAATGTGGACCCATTCGCCAGACGAGCCTGCAGCCCTTTTTTGGACCAGCCTGACTCCCCCTCAGGTGCTTCAGTGAGATCCACCAGGAGCATTTCCGAATTGGATGTGGTATGCCTTTTTGATCAGCTGATGACTGTTAGGGGAATCTCAAATCTACCTAGACCCTATCCCGCTCCTGGCTTTGGGTCTATTTCTCCAGCAACACCTACTTACATTCCTCCCTTGGACCCCTCGGTTCCAAGGCTCATCTATCCAACTTTTACTAGAGGAATTCCTTCCTCAGCGCTGACAACAACTCAGTCTGAGGCTCCGAGATCCCTTTGGGTGCTGGTTCCATCGGAACCCACCCTTCCTCAATCTCATGCTTGGGGGGGTGGAGCGCAATACTGTTCTGACGGTTGTGTCGGCCCCAACTTTAGATCAGAGGGTGTCTGCCGCTCCGAGCTTGATTGAGGCTCCGTCCCCGGGGGTGGACTGTCTGGAGCGGGGTGTGACCCCGGTTCCGATTTTGTCTTCTGTTCTGGGCTCCCATTACTCTTCAGGAGGGTCTGCTTTCCAGGTGATGGAGAGGGTGCTTGCTGCCAGCAATCCTCCACAGTTGGTTATTCCTCCAGTTCCCTCTGAGCCGCAGCTGTCAAAGGCGACTCCCCCAGGACTCCGAGAGCGCAAGGCCCAGGAGACCCCTGTCCAGGGCATTTCACTTTCCGAGTCTTCTTTGGATGTTCCCAAAGAGGAACCCCCTCGGAAATGGGTGTGTAAGAGGAAACACGGACTCTCTATCCTCCGTGAGGGACTCCTCTAGAGAGTCCGTGTGTTTCCAGAGGCTTGCCAGTGGATGCTATGGTGGTGATGGCTGCCACGAAAAAGGACCTTGCAGAAGAGAGTCCTGCTGTTTACCTCCCCAACAGAGTGTCCCAGGCACTGGACAGGTTAGGGAAGCAAGTCTTTGTGTCGGCGACCTTCCCGGTTAGGTCTCTGAACTTTCTGGCACATTTTACGAGGCTCCAGAGAGATCTTATCTCCAAACTCTCCAGAACCCTCGTAGGTCAAGTATTAGATGAAGCATATGATAAAGTTGCTTCCCAACTTGCCACCCTAGAATCCATATCTAATTCATCCATGAGGTTGCTGTCACACACAACCGAAGGTGCAGCTAGAGCTGCGGGTGCAGGCGTAGTCATGAGACGTCATGACTGGGTGCACATTTCTGACCTCTTGGACTCCTTCGTCTTCCTTTCTAAATGCCCCTATCGAGCCTTCAGCTATGTTTGATGCTAAGGCCAAAGATACACTAGCCAGGTGCGAGCAAGACGGGAAGACCTTGTCTACCATTGGCCTATACTTTTCCAAACCTCAGCGTTCCTTCTCCAGGAATCAGAGGAGCGGAAAGATGTGGCACAAGAAGTCTCAAGGTCCTTTCTGAGACGCACATGGTGAGGACTCCTCCAGAGGCAGAGGGCGTTCCAATAATGTAAGACGTCCCTTTCGGGGCAGAGGGCGTCCCCGGAACCAGAGCTTCAGAGACTCCTTCTCAGGTAGACCATATCAGTGCCCCTGAGGTGCTGCCTGATTGCTTTCCTCTGGAAGCAGTCGGGGAGAGTTTCTCTCTGCACCAAGCTGCCTGGCTATCCATTACGAACGATCAGTGGGTGCAGAGAATCATTACCAGAGGCTACCATATCCCACTAATATCCTATCCAAGACCTCTGAAATTCCTTCCCGATGTTCCACCCAGTCAAAGGAAGGAAGCAGCTTCCGAAATTCAAATGCTACTTCAAAAACGAGCCATCCAACAGGTCCCCTCAGATCAGTGTGGATCAGGGTTCTACTCAAGATTATTTTTGGTGCCAAAGAAAACAGGGGACTGGAGGCCCATTCTGGATCTCAGTCAATTAAACAAATCAGTAGTTCAGACCAAGTTCCACATGGTCATGATTCAATCCATCCTCCCCTTTCTGTGGGAGGGTGTGTGGATGTGCTCATCAGATCTCCAGGATGTGTATTACCATATCAAGATGGACAAACGTTCCAGGAGCCTCCTTCGCTTCCAGTTGGGAGCCAGTCATTATCAATTCAGAGCCCTGCCTTTCAGTCTCTCGATGGCCCCCAGTGTTCACGAAATTTCTTGCAGTGGTAATGTCTCATCTGAGACTTTAGGGATTCCAGGTGTTTCCATATATAGACGATTGGCTCCTCTCTGCCCCCACCAAGCATCTTCTGGTCAGTGCCCTCCGCTACACAATGTCTCTAGTGGAGTCATTAGGCATCACAATACACTGGGAGAAATCAAACCTTCCACCATCACTAACAACTAGAATTCATAGGGGCAGTATTCAACACACAGTCAAGCCTAATCTCACTTCCTCGCCACAGGCTTCATAGACTCAGGGCACAAGTTCAGGTGATACTCTGTCAAAGCAAGGTGTCTGCAAGGGAGATTCTTCAAGCCTTGGGATCTATGGTTGCAGCCATCCCCATAGTTCCCTTAGTGAGACTACACATAAGATTATTACAATGGCTCCTTCAGGCCCAGTGAATATCCAGTCTCCACCCCCTGAGCTCAAAGATCCTCATCACCAACATTTGCAAACAAGATCTCCTCTGGTGGATGAGTACAGATGAAAATCTTTGATGTCGTCCCTTCCAGGTTCCACAGCCCACCGCCACGGTGACCACGGATGCTTCCCTGATGGGATGTGGGGGCACTTCCAGGGAAAGTCAGTCCAATGTACGTGGTCTGATGTAGAGGTCAATTTGCATATCAGTGTCCTGGAGTTAAGAGCAGTGCTGTTAGTGTTGAAAGCTTTTCATCTGCTTCTTCCATCTGAAATAATTGCTGTCCAGTTGGACAACATGTCCATGGTCTGGTACATAAACAGGGAGGGACCAAGTCTTACCCCCTTTGTCGCGAAGCCATGAAAATCTGGAAGTGAGTGATAGCTTCCAACCGCAACGCATATTGCAACATGATTGCAGACAGACTGAGCAGATGCATCTTTCATCCTGGAGTGGTTTTTCAACCCGAGTGTGGCGATGGAAATTTTCAACCGCTGGGGGCTGCCATGCTGCACCTTTTCACCTCCCCTTCAAGTACAAAATGCAGCAGCTACTTTGCCCTCTTTCCCCCTCTCAGGGAGTCATCAAGAGAAGCTCTAGTCCACGATTGGCCCACTCTGATTCCCCTTGTTCTATGGAAGGCCATTCGATTGAGAAGCAAAGTGATCCTCATTGCTCCGTTCTGGCCTCACCAAGTGTGGTTCCCCTTCCTTCAACCTCATCTGTTACAACCTCCTTGGATCCTAGACACTCGTCAGGACCTACTTTCTCAACCACAAGGGCTGACTCCCCCAAATCTGTCCACCCTTAAGCTGACAGCTTGGTTTCTCCACTTCCATTAGTTGCCAGGCAGGAAACCCTCTCCATCTGTCCGGGATATTATTTTGGCTTCTCATAAACCATCCACCAGAAAACTTTACAGGGACAAATTTAAAAGATTCTCTATGTGGTCATGTAATCAGGAGCTAGACCCGTTCTCAGCCCCCATAGCCAGTACTCTTCATTATTTGGTTGAGCTGTTCGACAAAGGGGCCTCGGCTTCTACCATTCGGATCCATCTAGCAGTTATTTCCAACTTCCATAATGGGTCTGAAGGAGTGCCACTTATCTCCTCTCATCATTGCAAGACCTTCAAGGGTATTTTTCACAGCAGGCCTCCCATCAGACAGCCGGTGGAGGCATGGTATTTGTCCTGGGTTCTACAGGCTCTCTCCCTTTCACCGTTTGAGCCGGCTGCCACCTGTGATCTAAACTTCTTATCATGGAAATCCTTATTCCTGGTGGCTATAATGTCAACAAGACGAATTTCTGAATTGCAAGCATTATGTATCAAGAGCTCTTATCTGATCTTTCATAAGGACAGAGTATCACTTCGATCTAACCCGTCATTTCTCCCTAAAGTGGTTTCTGACTTTTCGATTAACCAGTCCATCGAACTCCCTGTGATGATCATCATGTTTCACTGTTGCAGTCATTACTCTTGGGTTATCCTGCTGGCAGGCTACCCTCAGTCGGCCAGAATTCTAAAGTCTAGGTCCGGCGTCAGTTGCTGTCGCCTCTTCCCTGACGTCAGTGCGCCAGGGGTATAAAAGATGCAGCCAACGCCATTTTCTTCAGTCTTTCTTGCCGCACGGTGCCCGAAGCAAAAGCAGTTCGCAAGTGCCGGTCGGCCGACTCCTGAGATTTTCAATTCCGAAGTCTTCATTAAAGCTAAGTACCCCGTTGGAGAAACTTTTTTCTTGCTCCAGACCGATGTCAGAAAAAGTTAACAATTGTATTTCTTGTGGGAAGCAAATACTTCATAAGGAATTTCACTCTTACTGTATTCCTTGCCTAGGCTCTGATCACAATGTTGCTAGCTGTCGGTTTTGTGCTAGATTTAACCAACCCACTATCAAGCGTCGGTTCGATTTTGCATTTCATTACTTTGGCCGAAAATTTAATTATATAATGCCGTCGGACCAGCTGACAACCGGAGTTTACAAAAAACGCAAGGACAAGGAAAAGGATAGGCATCCAAGGTCCAAAACCGACGACAAAGCCTCTGCTAGGCCAGTCGCTGGTTCTCAGTGAGGCGCTTTTGCAGCCCCTGGCACCTGCTACCTCAGAGCCACAGGCCGCTTCCGACTCCCACGTGGAGCCAACTGGGCCTCTGGATACTCAAGGTATTGGACACTCAGAAATCATTCCCTCAGATGGGTCCGGAGTCGCTGAGCAGGCATCGGCTTCTGAGGGTGTCTTCAGACCTACACAACTACATATTAAGCCATCTTCAGCTTCAAAGACTAAAGCAGCTCTAAAGACAAAGAAACAAGTACAGCATTCTCCTACTCAGACTTCCATGCCTAAAAAACAGATGCTTAAAATGGCCGAAGACCTAATTACTTTGATCAGGGGCTCCCATCCCCTTCCTGATAAGAGGCCTAGGCAAGAGACAGAGTATGATTCTTCTGATCAGGTTTCTGTTTCCTCTGATTCCTCTTTTGAACAGGATTATTCCATGCTTCTCTATGAGGATTCTGATGCTGAAGAATCGATCCCTTCAGCCTCTCCTCCTGAGGATTATTCTTTTGGGGAAACCCTGCATACCATGAGGGAGCATTTCCATTGGGAGAGCCAAGATTATTCTAAATCTAAGAAAAGGCTCAGAGACTTTCTGCTACTTCCTCAGCACAGAACCCTTGCTATTCCACCTGTTTAGACATTGTAGATGATGTATTTTCAGAGTCCGGCCTGTCCCCTGACTCTTTACCCCCTGCACCTGCTAAGCCAGACAGATACTACAGGGTCCCGGATTCTCATAAATTCCTACATAAAAACCCCGCTGTTGACCCAGAAACTATATCTCAGGGTCCCAAAGGGGTTAAAGCTTCCACTGCAAAAAACCCTGTCCCCTCTGATATGGACTCTAGGGCTTGTCCCCTCTGATATGGACTCTAGGGCTCTAGACAGATGGGGGAAAAAAGTGTACACTTCTGCTATCCTCGCTGTAAGGGCTTTAAATTGTCAGTTTCATATGCTTAAATATCAGCAATATTTAATGTCACTGCTTAAACAGAAATTGTTGACAAATACTGAATGTTCAGAGAACAAAGAATTGCAGAATGTATTGCATGCAGCTGAACAAGTGGGAAAGCATACTTTGCAATGTGGTTATGATTCATTGGAGGCCTCTTGCAGGGCCGCTGTTACAGGTTCTGTTATTAGAAGGCATGCTTGGTTAAAGGAACAAAATCTGCCTGATCATGTTAAAGAAAAATTATTAGATGCACCATTACAGCATGATACTTTGTTTGGTAATAAAGCAGAAGAGGTGTTGAAAAAAATGGAGGAAAAAGCAAAATCCATGCAGACAGTCAAGGATTTCTTACAGGTACAGCCACCCAGATTTAGCAGAAACTAGCCTACTAAAAACTGGTCCTTTCCAGTGGCAGACGGACCACAAAGAGGCAGATACAGGCATCCCAGAGGCAGATCTCAGCTCCAAGGCTCATACAGGCCTAAACAATGGGGTGCTCCTACCTTCAAAAGCAGAGACGACAAATCACAACCGTACAGGAAACAGTCCCAGTGACTTTCCTCTACCAGATCCAAGCACTTTTCTTTTGGCAGCCCCCTTAGGGGAAAACTAGCAATTTTTTTCATCAAATTGGCAAATAGTTACCCAAGACAAATGGGTCCTGAACATAGTGTCCCAAGGCTACATGTTCCATTTTCACTTTCTACCAAGGTCAAAGGGTATGCCAGACCTGCCACACAATCAATGGGCAGAGGCACAAAAACAACTTACAGCCCTCATGGACATGAGGGCCATTCAGCAAGTACCACAACAAGAGCAGGGGCAAGGATTTTACTCCAGGCTTTTCCTAGTACCCAGAAAGGACAAAACCTGGAGACCAATACTGGACCTGTCTATACTAAATACGTTTCTGGAAGTTCCAAAATTCAAGATGTTGATTCTACAGCAGCTACTGCCCATGCTGGGCAAGAAGGCTTGGCTCGTAACTTTGGACCGAAAAGAGGCATACCTGCATGTCCCAATCAGACAATCATGCAGAAGATAGCTCAGATTCATAGCTGGATCAATGCATTACCAATTCTCTGCACTGCCCTTTGGCTTATCTACTGCGCTCAGGGTCTTCATAAAATGCTTGGCACCAGTAATTGCGTTTTGCAGACAAAAAGGAATTCAGATATATCCCTACTTGGATGACTGCCTAATTCAAGCAGAGAACAAAGACATTCTTCTAAAGCATCTGGCATTTGTAAAAAGATTACGAATTGGCCTAGGGTACACAGTAAACGAAAAGAAATCAAAACTAGTGCCCTCTCAAGAGATAATATTCCTGGGTGCAAGCTTAAATACAACTACCCAGATGGCTTATCTCACGCCAGACAAACAAAAGCAACTGACTACTTACTAAAAAAGAAATTGGCAACAAAAACCCACTTATCTGCAAGGAAATTCCTGCAGGCCTTGGGTTTCATGGCATCCTGCATTCTACTAATTCCATATGCCAGACTGCATATGAGGAAACTACAAAAGTGTTTGGACTCAGCATTGCTACAGCCTGGAGACAGTAATTGCTCTTATTCCCTGCCTGAAACAGGAGTTTCGATGGTGGGCAGAAGCCCGTCACCACAACAAGGGTCTGCCATTCAGTTTACCCGCACCCAGATAGACACTGAGAACGGATGCGTCAGATAATGCCTGGGGGGCCCATATGGCAGGAAAATGTATTCAGGGCACATGGCCTGCAAACCAGATGCACCTTCACATCAATCAAAAAGAGATGCTATCTGTTCAAAATGCCCTGACAGCCTTCAAGGACCTGCTTCATCCAGGACAGTTACTGATAAAGACAGACAACACTACGGTCATGTGGTCCATAAACAAGCAGGGAGGTACACATTCCTACCCCCTCTGCAGACAAGCAATGACCTTATACAAGCACAATTCCTGCCAGGAAAAACAAATACTCTGGCAGACGAACTAAGCAGAAACCTCATGGATCCCCACAAATGGAAACTGGATCCACAAGTCTTCAGCATGATAATAAGGAAATGGGGATGCCCAGACATAGATCTATTTGCCTCCGCTCACAACTGCCAATTGCAGAGATTTTGCACAAGGATTTATCACAAGCAAGCATGGAAAGTGGACGCCCTATCCTTCAGCTGGAAAAATCTAACAGTATATGCTTTTCCCCCACTGCCTCTCCTTCCCAGGGTACTCCTAAAGGTCAGACAATTGAAGCCAAAAATGACACTGATTGCACCAGACTGGCCACACCAGCACTGGTACCCAATCCTAAAGAGCTTGTTTCAAGGTCCAGCATAGATATTGCCTCAAAATTCTCACTTGCTGACCCAACACAACAATCAGATCCTGCACAGCCAACTCAGGACCTTAAATCAGGCAGCATGGTGGATAATGTAGCCATTCAGAACACTCCTCTTTCAAAAGCTGTTATGGATGTTATCTTGGAGGCCAGGAGGCCCAGTACCAGAAAATCTTATGCAGAAAAATGGGAGATTCTGTGCTTGGAACCAGGAACAGGGCATTGACACAAGTGTACCAAATATCCCTCAGATTTTACAGTGCCTAACTGAGATGCTAAACAAAGGCCTTTCTTTCTCATCTATTAAGATTCATGCCTCTGCCATTTCAGCCCATTACAATACGGAACCACCTATCTTTTCTCATCCTTTAATAAGGCAGTACCTCAGAGGGGCCAAAAACATTAGGCCTCCAAGGAGAGCACCAATTCCGGCCTGAGACCTCAATTATGTTTTGGAAAAACTCACACTGCCTCCTTTCGAGCCAGCATCAACAACAAATATAAAATTATTATCCTGGAAAACAGTTCTGCTCTTAGCAATAACCTCTGCAAGGCAAGTCTCAGAGTTACAAGCACTCATGGCTGTGAAACCTTTCATCATTTTTCATCCAGACAGGGTTTCTCTGAGGACAAACCCTACATTTATGCCTAAGGTGGTGTCCAGTGTAGTCTTCAACCAAACCATTCACTTGCCTACCTTTTATCCGAATCCACAGAACAAGGGTGAGAAAATTCTGCATTCTTTGGACATACACAGGCAGTTACGCTTCTACTTGGACAGAACTAAGAAAAACTGAGCAACTTTTAGTGTCATATGCTGCAGGATCACAAGGAAAGGCTATCTCAAAACAGACTATTTCTAAATGGATAGGCCATTGCATCCGTTTCTGCTATTTTCAACATGGAAAATCAGTGCCTAAGGGCATTAGGCCTCATTCCACCAGAGCAGCAGCCACTTTAGCAGCTTTCCTCAGAGGAGTGCCAACCAAAGATATCTTAGAGGTGGCAACTTGGAGTTCAGTGCACACCTTCACAAAGCACTACCACTTACCTCTTTACTCTAAGTCCAGTGCAGGCTTTGCCACTGCAGTTCTGCAGGGCCTCATAGCCTCTCCTAATCCTATTTAGCCCAGCCACCCATCCTCAGCTTTGGGATTCAACCCAAGAGTAATGACTGCAACAGTGAAACACGATGAACATAGTACAGTTGTGTACCTACCATAAATGTAGATGTTTGAGTGTATTCACTGTTACAGTCCAGGTTACCCAGCCACCACCCCCCTTTTATTTGCTGGGACTTATCTGCGCTTCTCTATCCTATACAACCTTTTTGGTGTATTTGCTTGTAGATGAAGGAAATGTTATTTTTGTGCATGCATTTTTATTGGCATATTTTTCAGCCTACCAATTTGGGGGCACCTGACATCTGGGGCAAGAAAAACAGAAGAAAATGGCGTTGGCTGCATCTTTTATACCCCTGGCGCACTGACGTCAGGGAAGAGGCGACAGCAACCAATGCTGGACCTAGACTTTGGAATTCTGGTCGACTGAGGGTAGCCTGCCAGCAGGATAACCCAAGAGTAATGACTGCAAAAGTGAATGCACTCAAACATCTACATTTATCGTAGGTACACAACTGTACTTTTTCCCCAAATTACTCTAACAAGGGAGAATACTGCCTGCATTCCCTGGATGTTCATAGACAATTGCGCTTTTATCTGGACAGAACTAAATCATTTTGCAAGTCAGATCAGCTTTTCATTTCCTTTGTGGGCCCTAGAGTGGGAGGTGCAGTATCAAAGGTTACTTTGTCTAAATGGCTCAGGGATTACATTGCCTTCACATATTTTCTTACGGAGGGATCTAAGCCTGGCCAAATCAAAGCTCACTCAACTAGTGCTATTGCATCATCTGTTGCCTTCCACTCTAGGGCCTCCATGGATGACATTTGTGCAGCTGCCATTTGGGCTAATCCCCACACTTTTATCAAGCATTACAAATTGGATCTGATCTCCAGGGGAAGTGCGGTCTTTGGTTCAATGGTTCTCAGGAATGTTCTTCCATAAGGGCCACCCAGGTTCTCCAAGTAGCTGGGGACTCGGTCCCATCAGTGATGAATAGGAAGAAGATTAACAACTTCAGATAAAGAAGTTTTATCTTACCATAATGTTCCATCTGATTTGTTGATCATCTTCCAGTCATCACACCCTCCCAATGACCCCCTCCTAAGGTTCCTGGCAGATCTTCTGGGTCTTTGTGGTGTATTAGGGTTTCTGCGCAGAGATGGCCTCTGACTTATTCTTTCTCTATATGTTGCATGCAAACTCGATCTGAGGTAACTGAGCAAAGGGTATTGTGGGTAGCAGCTTATCTTGAGAGTTTTTGGTGCACGCAATCTTGGTATAAGGCCGACTCTGTTCCGAGGGCATCAATGATGACTGAAAAAAGATCAACATCTCAGATGGAAACTTATGGTAAGACAGAACTTCTTTTTCATCCTGCAAGAATCTTAGCAGAGTTAAGTTGCTGCAGTTATGTGAAATTTTCATCATAACCACAGGTATCTGAGACTGTCATTTGCAACAAGACCTTCCCCATCCTTTCCCCTTTGGAATTATAATACACGCTGTATTATTTGGTGTTTGGGTTTCTGATTTGCTACACTGGTTATTATAAGAAGAGGTTTTTGTCCTTACCTTTTTTGTCTATTGGGATTTGTCTTTCATTTGGTAAAGAACTAGCGGAAAAGTAGAAGGAGCACATGTTTAAAGACATAGCAGCTGATGATGATGATGATGCCATGCAGGTAGATGAAAAAAAAAGAGATGGACGACTGAACTTGGCCCTAGCCTATATCATTGCAAGTTATGTAAAGTTATGTAAATATTTATTTTGGCTCCAGAAGAGTCTCAAATATCTGTTTGGGTGAGTAGCTGTGTATATTTCTTAGTGGAAGTTAATTAAGCATAACGGGACATTTTTAAACTATTTAATATTTTCATTTTCTTCACAGCATTCAACTCTAATAACATGAGCCATATCAGGCTAGCTATTGGGTCCCAGATTGCAGCAGAGATTAGAGCAGCGATCCATGACAGACTTGACCTTACAGGCTGTGCAGGAATTGCATCTAATAAATTGATTTCCAAACTGGTATCTGGAACCTTCAAACCCAACCAGCAAACAGTATTATTACCAGAAAGTGTTCTGACACTTATGAACAGCTTGCCAGAGTTGAGAAAAGTACCTGGTAAGAAAATGAGTAATAAGTGATAAATGATTAGTAATTGCTGCAGTAGTGTAATGGTTTTAAAAGTCCTACTACTACAATTTGGCATCTTCTGTTGCTTGACTTCTATGAGAAGAAGTTAGTTTACTGAAGAATGTGAAAATAAATGACTGCTGCTTAGATATTATTTTATTGACTTTATAGCTGTCACTTGTTTTTAATATTTGAAGCTGATGATGTAAGTGTTAGCCAGTTAACATGTCTGATTGTTTTTCCCTGCATTGTATTGATTATACTGAAATTATTTGTTTCTCATTCCTTTCTCTGGAGTGTATTGAGGGTAAGAAATATAGCAGTAGTCTGTTATTTTTCCTTGCTGTTTGCATTGATGATGTTATTGTAGTATGTGATGCACCTTGATTATACTCCGAGTTCTGGAAAAATACTTTTGTTGAGCACCTTTCTGACATAAGAAGGATGCTTAACAACGTTTTGTTAAGCACCTTTCAGCACTGTGAAGCTGCATGCTAATGCAGAAGCATTAACAGTAGCCTACACAGAGTAGAGGCAGGAAACTCAAATAGAATTAAAAGCATTATTACTTTTCACTGTCACAAACCCACTCACAAAATAAGCTCTTCATTCATAAGAGGCATCTGTCTATGGGGAAACACAGAGTGAATTATGGCTTTTAAATCAGTAACACAATAGAACACATTGCTGTCCTACACTTTTTTCTGTAACTCTCAGTGTACTACAAAGTTCTATTAGTGAATCTCTCTGATCTTAACTACCTGTTATGCATTCTTGACATAGATGCAAAGATTGACTTCATGAGTGGGCATCCATACAGTGAACACATAATACGGTTATGATCAGAGACTCAGCCATAACTCTCTATATTATCATTATTATTATTACAGTAAGCGTGGGTGACTGATTTATTTCCAGTGAGTAATGCTAAAATTTACTCTTGGTTTTGAAAAAAGTGATCACCTGCCATGGTATAATAAGTAACTAGTATGAGGTATATTAGAATGCTAACTTCTTTAATTGCTGTTGGATTAATGACTGTTGGATGGGTGTTGACTTTTTTGTGCCCAAGAAAATCCTGTGTATTTATTATAGGGCAAGAGGGCTTATCTCCAGTTACGTGATTAGTACTAGTTACTAGTTCACTTTGTAATCATGACTGAGTACTTAAATGCACCTCTGATTCAGTACTCTGTGTTATATAATCAAGTGGAGTCTGTAGTCCATTAAAGTATATTTTATCATAGCTGCCTTGTTGTTGAGAACTTAATTATAGCCTGTGTAATCAAGAAGCACGTGTATGGGGTTTACTATCAAATGACTGAAAACCAAAGACCGAATCCCAAAAAGACTGAAAATTCAAAATACTTAATGATGGAATTTGCCCCTTCTCCACTGTTGTCTTATCTTGGAGTTGGTGTATATATAGTTAGCAGGGGGTGTGGGGGGCACAGCCCCCTCCCCCACATGAGAGGAGTGGGGGTGCTTGCTTCTTGCATTAAAAATGTATTCAATATTTTGAATTTTCAGTCTTTTTGGGATTCAGTCTTTTGGTTTTCAGTCATTTGATACTAAACCCGTGTATGGTCTGTGGTACTTGTTATTATCCATATGAGTGTGCAGCCCTAAAATAAGTACTTTTTGTAATCGATAAAATTTCAGCAGTTTGATTAGATCTGCAGAAAATACCACAGAATACTCTAGATTGCAGTGTACTTAAGGTGACTGTGGAGTTTAATGCTAGTCTGTTGTTTTATATCAGCTCTTTCAAAAATTCAGAGTTGGTTGAATGAAGTGATGCACCAGCTATGGCAAAAGCAAATACAGGGTCTAGACATAAAGCTTTGTATATTTGAACATATGTTATCTTTTGGGGCCTATATCAGATTGTCAAAACCACAAAAAGTCAAATACCTCTTCATCGACCACTATTTGTCGAACTTTGAGTCTGTCTTGCAATCATTTCCATGAACTGTTTCTCATGTTAAGTAACCAGTGGGCCATCATCAGGAATTTGCCCTTTCCCCCCACTGTAGCATGATCTCAAAGTTGGTATATTTAGTTTGGTGGGGGCATAGCCCTCCACCAAGTTCGGTTTTACATTTTGCTGTTTTTATTGTAGACAGTAGGTTGGCCAATGTGTTACTTACCATGGGAAACATTTTCATGGTAGCAATCGTTTAGATTCACATTCAGCAAACAGAGGTCAATGAAGAGCTATTCGACCTTTTGTGGTTTCCATAATGTGATATATACCCAGTCTTCTGGGTGCTTGCTAAAGGAGTTCCATTCTCTTATTATGCATTTACCAGCATAGCAGTCTTTGGTGATCCCTAGTTGAACAAATGCTCTAATTTTACTCATCAGTGTTTTGAAGTTAGCATGTAGGTGCTGTGGTTTGAGTTTTAATTGTGCTGAGTAGTGACTTTACAGATGAGTATTAAATAACAGTAGGAATGTAGCCCCTTGACAAATCCAGGTTGGTAGTTAGCCTGCTTGCTATTGTGATCAAATTCACGGGAAGAGCCACCATTTTTGGAATTATACGCCGACTTCCAGAATGTAATCTCATTTCCATGTACATGTTTCTGGAGAGCATGACTCTTCAGTACTAAAGCCTAAACTGTCAGGCTTACATAGAAAACTCATCTAGTAGTCAGTCTGGCATTGGATTTATCTCACGTCAGCAAAGGTAATTTCAGCAAATGGAAACAAATAGAAAACCATTCGTTGAAATTACAATTTTTTTTTTTTTAGGGGGCATTCTTCCCAGACTTATGTATACCAATTCCAACATTGCACAACAGTGGAGAAAAAGGCAAACTAAACCGTCAGTAAAAGTAGTTTCAGTGAGCAATATTCCTTTGTTTAGCATTCACAGAAATTACCATCGTCAAAGTGACATGTTTCTCCTGGCATTCTGAAAAAAAATTAAAGAAATCTATAAAAGCATGGAAAATACATTATATATATTTTCTAAAAATTTAAATTCTAGCATAGAACATTGCACAAGATAAATGCATTCCAAAGATGTGCATGCCATTCCATACATGGCATGTATTTTATTACATCCTAAGGCAAATTGTCTGAGGTTACACTGAAAGAAATTGTTATAAATAATTTTGTGTCAGACCATAAGGTTACTTACAAATAAGCAGAAAAGTTTAATTGAAGTCATTGGCACTTATTGTAATAGTCTGCTAACTGGTCAACAAGGGATCTGTAGACCCCTCCAAGGCACTTTAATGAAGCATGGTGATTGAAGCTATGAGTAAATAAGGTTGCTGTAAGTGATAAACTCATATCTGTAAAGTTAGAGGCCATGATGATAAACTTGATCCTTTTCACATTATAACTGGAAATGAGGGTCAGCACATCTACAATTCTTTTTCACAGATGGCTCGTACACTTGCATGATGGTGAGCAACAGCTGCAGATTAGATAAGTTAAGTTACAGGCATCAACTGAATGGTCAATAAGACATTTGTTGAAGAGATAAGTCAAATCAATGCATTTTGTGGGAGCAAAACAAGTATCTTTTGACCTTCCTTATGTGACAGACCTGTTTCCAGTCATTTTTCCTGGCTTGTCTGTATAGCCTGCCATTTATGCTTCTTGAATAGTAGTGAAGTTATTCATTAAATCTAAGATATTCGTCTCCCGAAGCCACCAGGGCAAGTCATCCTTTTTTTCCTGCTAGAGATCTGAATTATTTGATTGACTTAAGACTAACAAAGTGGTAAGTAGTTAGAAATGCTGCTTCACAGTGATTGGTTCTCTGGTTTGTCCTGCTGGGGGGTGCTTTATTTGAGAAGTATGCATGCCCTCCCTCTGTCTGTGTGGGCTTTTTGCTGGAGTTTGTTTTCCTCCCCCATCTTGAAATCTTGGTAGTAAGAGAATTGATTAACCACTAAAGTGTGTGTGTGTGTGTGTGTGTGTGTGTGTGTGTGTGTGTGTGTGTGTGTGTGTGTGTGTGTGTGTGTGTGTGTGTGTGTGTGTGTCCACATGTGAGCATTTTGCAATGGCCTGGCATCCTAATAAAAATTTGTTCTCTGCCTTTTGAGTATCAGGATAGGCTTTGGTTCCCCAGGATCCTCAGTAGGATAAAACAGACATCTGTCATTGAATAAAAGAATGAATGTATGTTACCTTTGTTAGAAGCTGTTTAAACAGCACTACTGAAATACTGTTCTTGAAAAAAGCACTTTTTCTTGACTGCAATCACCCAAACCAGAAGATATTCAGAACTGCAGTTCTTCGTTTATAAAGAACATTATAGTCTTCTAGACACTCATCTCCTTGAATCTGAGGAAGACCTGTGAAACACCCTGTATGCCAGTGACTGCAAATTTCACACTGTCATTGTACTGGGCATCCAGTTTTGCAATGTGTGGTGAAAGTGTGAATAAATGTTCAAACAGAACCTCACATTACTCTAAGCAGATATATTTAAATAACTGCAGCAGTAGCCCCTTACCTGGTAGAAACTGTCAATTTTTATATACCTGTCAAACTTGAACACAAGCAAGCCATTCCTAAAGGGACTGTTTTGTAAACAGACAGCACTATTTTGTCTCTTTGTAAGAGGCATATAACTAGTCAGACTACCTCAGAGTGTTTCATCCATTAGATGAATATCTGAGAGATCTGTGACAATCCAAACCATGTGCAGGCATTTCTTCTATATTTTCTCTTAGAAAAAACTACTTGAAAGTAAATGAGACTGATTAAGTCATATATTTGGAGCTGCCCTTGGTATAAAAGAGAGCCTTTTTCTATATGTTGATTTCTGCACTATTTGAAGCACTTTCAACCATATTGAAATTCCTCCAGCAGTTATCCTTATGGTGATTGAAATACAGTTGAATTCGTAAACTCGCCATAATCCTCCCACTCTCCTCTCCATGCATGCCTTCATCTATGATCATTTCTGTTTATAGTTAGTTACCTTTGTTATCATGCAGGTTAGTATTTATTTGCTGTGCATTTTCTTCCACGTGTCTTGTTTGTGATCACAAACCTCATGTTCTAAACTATTTTATTATAGAGTTGTGTGATCATTTTAGCCACATAGTCCAGGATGTCTTATATCACTGAGGCTTTGTTTGTCATTCTTTTATTTTATATTTTTTATTAACTGAATGAATGCATGAGTTATTTGCTGACTGGTATTACTGAAAATGTACCTTTTTCAACCCTTTAATCCTGCCAAAAGCATTTCTTTGTTAAACTGTTCTGTTTGTCTCTTTGTAGGCTTCCAACAAAATAAGGGCACACAGTGCATCTCTATAGCTGAGTGCACCTTGAGACTGCATCTTGCAGGTCCATAAGAACATCAGCTGAAGAAAAATAAATCATGCCAAGAGACTGATATCAGATTTCAGCCATGAGTTTTGTAATTGGTTAAGTGAATTTGGCCTTCTTGGACTGTTTTCACAACTAAGGCCACAAGACAAGGGTAAATGTAGTATTGCAATGCATACAGAAGTTTGTATGTATATCCCTCATGTCTGTGTATGATAGCTCTCAAGTGTTCCTCATTTACACAAGGAGCTTTCATCATTTTAAGTCTTAACAGATCCATGTGCCATACTGTTGCATGTTGAAAGAGTTTGCTACACATTTATTGTTTTTTAAACACCATTACTGAATTATCACTTGTGACATAGGCACATTTACATTTATATAAAATTAATCAAACTGTATTAACTTAAAATTAACAAACATGGTTCACATATATTGCTCTATATGATATAAGCAAATGATTCAATCCCTGCCCCTTTTTTTAACAAGAAACCTCTTTATTAAACCATCATTTACGACGTAAACAATCATACATTTATTTAAATGAAACAAATCGCACAGATACAATCCTAATTGTAAGTATTTTACCGCACAAACCATGCTGACACACTCCCAGTTGCAAACATTATACATCACTTATAATTTATCCAATCGTTTTCAGTCAAACATTACATAGCTCATTTAAGTCCTGCCTTTTAAACCTCATTCCTCCCCTGTATGTATTGTTCCCACAATTCCCATTTTTTCCTATGTAGTTTGCTCCTACCATTTTCTAAAGACATCAGTTCGTTTGTTAAGCATTTTAACAACTATGAATGGTAAATCATACTGTATTATATGTTGTCATGAAAGTAACTTTTTATATGTCTGAAGTAATACATTTTAAACAAGCTGTGGAATTCCTAGGTGAAGTTCGTAGTAAGTCGTCAGAAAGTGTTCCCCATTTATCCATAGTGTGAGCGGTAGTATTTCATATTTTAGAGATGGAAAGTTAATTGCTATGCCGTGTGTGGGATATAATGTGATTTATATAGGCCAGTCTCACTCTTATTACATCTGTCCAAGATTTCTGAAAAGGATTTATCTTTCCAAATTAAAGGTCTTCCAAAAGCTCTGCACAGAAAGCAGTTAAGATTATTTATAGAAAGTGGTCTTACTAACATGGTGTGGGAAGAAACTAGACAAAGACATTAAAAAATACAGATTTTCTTTGCAGTCTGCTTGATGGGAAATGAATAAATGAGGACTGTGAATAAAATGATACTTATAATTGGAAAGAACACCCCCCCCCCTATCTACTGGTTTAAAACAATGGCTTTTTTGCTGCAAGGAGAAAAAAACAAAGTTATTAATGGAAAAGAAAAAAGATTTCTCAATTTCAAGAGAATGCCTGGATAGATGATGTACCAGATATAAGACTTTAGAAAACAGAAGACTTTTTCCAGACATTAGAAGAAATCAGAAAGATTCATTGTATGTTTATTTATCAGAAGACTTGGAGAATTTTTATAGGTGCATTTATGAATACATAAAAGTGATACTGCTTGATGTTAGAAGTCTTAAACAGGAAACTTTACTCATTATAGGTGTGACAATGTGAGGTATTGCCATCTGTGCCAGGGAGAATAGGGCAGTGCATGTGTAACATATGCCAGCATAGTTAGCTGGAGTTTTGTGTGTCATTTGACTATCACATTGACTTGTACATATGCTTGTGTTAAAAATGTATCAACAGTGTTGTTATAATTGATTAAATGTATATGTTTAAACAAAAAATTCTGAAAGGGAAGAGTAGAAGTTTTTGAAATTGTTCTATAATTTTCAAATGCTGCAGTGGATCTTGGCAGGGCTCTCTGAGTATGTATTATACCACGGTCAGGTGATCAAATATGATGTCATTCCATAACCAGCACTGAGGGATGGAACTCTCACAGAATTTTCTTTGGAACCTGATATAAAAATCTACGACCGTTATCACAGTTCATTTAGTAAGTTCAGCTTGGTTAGTTAGACGTTCATCACCTTGCTTTGTTGAAGTAAACATCACAGCATCTAATCTTCCCTTGCTGTATTAATTAAGTTAGCTTGGGAATAATTATTCTTTAGACAGTCAGAAAATACAGTGAGATTAGTTTTTCTGCATCTGTTTGAATCTTCTCCTGTGATTGAAACTGATGTTTATAGTACTTAAATATTTAGTATTCCCATGTTTTCTATTTTATTTATTATTAAATATTTTTATATATTTTATTGTGACTAGTCTTTTAGAGAATACTTTTAACATCTTGAGAGTACTTGTGCTTATTTTAGTGACATTGTGGGCACTACGAAATGTTTTGCTGCTATGGTTACACTCTACCATTTATATTAGTATTGTTTTACTCAGTATAATGGATACCCTTGTAAGAGCCTTAGAGTAGTTAAATGGTGGCAGCGTGGTTACTTTATAGTCTGGGCAGAAGGGTTACAGCTAGAAAATCTGTGCCAGCCTTTCCCAGGAGTGTGTATGTGTGAAAATTAAATACCCAAGTGTGGGTGTGTCAGCTACTTGGAACTGGGACACAGTGCTCCAAAGTGAATATTGTTTGGGATCTGGAGAGAGAGTCCAGTCCCAGGTCCGGAGTGTGTTCCCTGTGTATGATTGGGGGAAATTGGGCTTGATACAGAGAGCTGCATTTGAAAATACTGAGTAAATCCATTCCTGTCCTTAGAGATCATTTCTCACCAGTGTCAGTGGTGAGGACTGAGGTCCTTAATTACTGGCCAAGGGTAGAGAGGCAGTCACATGTTGATGGTAGAGTGGTGGGATATTAATTGAACTTCAGTAGCCTGTGGTCATTTGTCACTGTAGGTGTATGTAGTATCAGCCACATGATAAACATTCATAGTTTCATTTTCGCTACAGTTTTGTTTATTTGTGTTAGTTTAGTTTAGTCTGGGAAAGCAGGCAAAGATGTCAGCAAAGGATTATGGTAAGTTGACAAAGAATCAGTTGGCCAAGGTGTGCAAAGCCAAAGGACTGGTGGATGCTAACTGGACAAAAGAGGAAATTATTTCAGCTTTAATCTCAGCTGCAGTGCAAACCACTGGCCCTGGAGGACAACCAGTCTTGTGACGGGGATGTACAGTCTTCAGAAACAGGACAGTTCACCTTTTCTCAGGGGACTTAAAAATCTGTTTGGAGTTAAGAGAAAACTGGAGGACAAACACTTGGAGACCAAAAAGAGATTTGAACTGAAGACTAAAGAAAAATAGAAGCAGCATCAGCATGGACTGGAGACCAAAGAGAGACTGTGGCATTTGGAGATCAAAGAGAGACTGTGGCAATTGGAGGCTGAAGAAAAAGAGCAGCAGCGACAACACAAGAGGGAGATGTTGACTCTTTGTTGGGGTCATGGAGGTAATGGGGAAGGAAATAACCGGACCCCAGAAGCAATAAATGTCAGTAAATTTCTTCCACAATTTGCAGAGGGTGTGACGTTGATAATTTTATTCATATATTTGGAAGAGTATGTAAACAGTATAATATTGACCAAGAGATCTGAGTACAGTTCCTGACCCCTTTTCTACCAGGTAAAGCTGTAACTCTTGTTTCTAAATTGTCTGATACTGATTGTTTAAACTGTGATAGAGTAAAACCGTTTTTATTACACTGTTATAAGTTAACACCTGAAACTTACAGAAAAAACATTTTATGAGCATAGACGCAAGGCAGATGAAAGTGTATGTGATTGTATTGATGAGTTAAGTACTTAAGTGGATGTTAGTTCACCACTTTTGAAAGACTGGAAGACCATTTGGTAAGGGAGCAAGCCCCCTAGCACTTTGCCTGAAGACATGAGAATCTGGTTGGCAGACTGGGAGTGTAACTCTGCAGATCCAAAGTGAGTCTTATTTGGGATCTGAAGAGACAGAGTCCAGTTCCAGGTCTGGAGCGTGTTTCCTGTGTGCTCTTAGGGGAAGTCGTGCTTGATGCAGAGAGATGCATTTGAAAATACTGTGTAAATCCATTCCTGTTCTTAGTGACCATCTCTCACCGGTGTCAGTGGTGAGGATTGAAGCACCTTGATTACTGGCCCAGGGTATAGAGGCCATCACAATAGGCATTCCTAACTCTTGAAAATATTGATAATCTGTATAGTTACCAAAACATGGTTTCAAAACAGAGATAGTCATGCAGGGCTTCAGTGTCTACCACACTTTCAGGCCCAACTTCGAAAATGACAAAGCTGCTCGAGGTGCTGTTCCTAAGAATTCAATTAATCTCCACACTGTTATGGGAGGACAATGACTTTGAACTCAGCAATATTTTCACAGTAAATAAATAAAACATAAAAGCAAACTGGTGAATCAATTATATGTCACCTGTAGACCACAATGCATATCTGTGCAAACTGGCTTCCCTCCCAGCTGACCCCAACATTGTTGTCTTGGGTGACTTCAGCTATCTTATCTACTAACTGGGAGATCTACACCCTCACTAATATGTAGATTTCTGTACTTCATTCATGCCAGCTCCTTAGACCAACTAGTTCTAGTCCCAAGTAGGAATACTACAGTTTTGGATCTGGTTCTGAGCAATATAGCCACTCCTATGCTGATCATCATCAGTTACCACATCACTTGTCAAACTTAACCACCATTCAGTAACATACACTACTAAGGTAAAATTGGATCAGTCACAAAAACTTTATTTCTTTAGAGACTAAGGCAGACCAACTCCAGCTACACAAAAAACGATGAAATTTCAACTCCCATCTCATCTCTATGATTCAATTACGCACCCCGTCACAGTTGCAGATGCTTTGAAGTAGGCATATAAATTATGTATTGAGGTATCAGACCCCATAAGACACAAATACTATCCCAGGATCAGCAGGTAAACCCAACTGGTGGAACCCTCACACAGTAAGAAAAATAAAATTGGCCCATATGTGTAAACTTGAACTAAAAAGAAAACCCTGAACGAAGGCCTGCAATTTAGGTACTTTTCTGGCTGTAGCTGGATAACTTCTAAGTATAGTGTAAAACAAGGTCTGAGCTAAACATAAATGAGGGTCATTAGAGACAAAAAAGAAGCAGTCCTTTTACGGAAGCTAAAAAGAAGCAGTCCTTTTACGGAAGCTAAAGAGGATAACAGTGGCTCACACAAATCCCTTTATATGTCAGTGGCATGGGAATTCACAGTTACTTCCTTATGTCTGGCAAGAGTCATACAAAGCATTATGGGAAAGAGAAAGGGTTGAGGGAGAACAAGATCACATTGATACATCAAGCCTCATTGATAGCCATGTTGTAGAAAACAGGCTAAAATTACAAATAACGCACTTAGAGTGACTTTGAGGTGTTAAAATAGGTCAGGAAACAAAGACAGTGAAAAAAATTTTTTTTTTTTGGTTCTAGGGTGGAGTTTTCCTTTAATACCCAGTTGTCTAGAGAGAACTCAGAAATATCAATAAAAGTATCAAAAGCAAACTCAAATCTTTCAAAAGTAAATATGAAATCAAAATCGCCAACCATGCTAAGGACAGCAACAGAGCCTTCTTCTGCTATGTGAGAAACCTTAAAATGCCCAGAAGTGCATGAAGTTGAAGTTGATACTTAACAGCAGATACTCTTCACCTGAGACCTTAGCCAACATATTGGCTGACAAAACTAGCTCAAAGTTTACTTCACCATCCCCACTTAACTTTCCACAGCAGATTACCATGCCAGTGTTACCCACTCTGATCACTTCTGAGCAAGACTTGAGTGCTCTCTCCAATATCAAAAACATTGGCTCTGCGGGCCCTGATAATGTGCCAGGTTGCCTCCTTGTTAAGTCTCAAATACTGTCTCATAGAATCTTTGCTAAACCTATTTAATCTCTGCCTTTCCACCGGATTCATACCAAATGTATAGAGAACTGTTGTATTCATCCCACTCCGTAGGGTGGGCTTTTGACCCTGGGAGCTATAGATCTATAAGCCCCACCAATCTTATCTGTGAACCAGTAGAACACATCATTGTGGAACTTGTTAACAAGGATATAGACAGTCTACAAGCAATGTACCCAAACTAGTTTGTTTAACCCATTCCCTCAGTGGACCTCTGGAAGTTTTCACTGTAACTTCCAGTGAGCGGAGCCTAAGCTTTTTTATAGAATCAAATTATGTTCTCACATTTCAAACAAAGTTAATCTATGAACCATAGATTCATACAGTGCCTAAGTAGAGAGCTTTGTGTGTGTATGGGTATGTGTCCGCTCAATTTGATCTTAATTACAAAACTGTGAGGACTACATAGTTGAAAGCATAATGCTGTTAAGAAAAACTGTCAGTCCAGCAGCAGTGGCATCAGCATAGCGTGCTGGAGGTTCTAGGTTCAAGTACCAAATGAGAGCTATCATTTCAGTTTTATGATTTAAAATTGCCAAAGTAGAGAGGTGTGTGTGTGTGTGTGTGTGTGTGTGTGTGTGTGTGTGTGTGTGTGTGTGTGTGTGTGTGTGTGTGTGTGTGTGTGTAATCTTCATCACCATGCTAAGGGTTTCCTAGCTGAGAAGGTAATGCAGTTCATAGGTGTAGACCATACTATTACCTGTTGAGTGAAAACTCAACAATTATTTGCCCAGAGTCTCTCGTTGGCCCAGCAGAAGTGACATCAGCATGTTGTGCTGGAAGTCTTTAGTTTGAGTCTGAAATAAGACCCAATACTATCCTTTCACTTTTATAACTTGAATTGTGCTTAAGTAGAGGTCTTTACGTGTGTGTGTGTGTGTGTGTGTGTGTGTGTGTGTGTGTGTGTGTGCATGTGTTGTATGTAATTTGATGTTAATCACCAAAATTAGGATTTCTTAGTTGAAAAGATAAGGGAAAACTTAACATCTACTTGTCCAGATGCTCTTGTTAGTCCGGTGGCCGTAACACCAGCATGGCAAGCTGAAAGATTTGTGTTTTAATTTCCAAATGAGAGCTTATATTATCCTTTCATTCTTACGATTCATCGGGGACTCAGGTACTTTATTATTTTTTTTTGTTTATTCGTGTAGTGCACTGATCAGTATTGACCAACTTCTGGCTCAGCTTGGGTGAATTAAAATATTTCACAAACAAAAAAAGCACAGAAATGTAAGCAATAACAGAATAGTTCAGACTAATTACATAGAAAAAACTGTGTATATACATTCTAGTGAACAAGCACAGTTCAATGTACAATTCCTAAAAGACTTCCTAACTAAAATCAGTCTCTGTTCTTGCTCAAAACCTGGATAAACTGTATCCCTAAATGTGAACAAGTACAATGTCATTCCTTATACCTCCTTACTCTTTGCTCCTAATTCTCTTCCTTGATTTTCTCTCTAAATATACCATAAGCCTGTTTTTCCCCTTGCTTCATATTGCAATTCCTATTTGTATTAGACTAGCTTACCTTTAATTTCTCTACAGACTAAAATTTCTGTAAATATTAAATGATTGTCATGTACCTTTTATTGTTTCTTAACCAAAGTTTTTATATTATGTCTAATTTGTTATAATTATTTAAACTGCAGATATTTTTGAACATTGTAAAATTATTGTTCTTAAAATGTTTTGTAATAATTTGGAGCTGTTCTCCCCAGGTCTGAGCTGATGAGCTTCTACCCAGTCTGACTTTTCTGGTAATCAAATGTCAATAAATAAGTAAATTAATTAAATCAGAATGTAATATACAATATATACATTTCATTGATAATGAACTGTCCTTTGATCACCATGTAGCTATTGTCATTCAAAAATCATTTAATCTTGCTAGACAGTTGACCAAGATTATATCTTCAAGGTCCAAGGAAGTTTTCACCCCTCATTACTTGTCCATCTTTAGGCCTATAATCAAGTATAATGCTTACTTTGGTATGTAATTGACTAAGCATACTACAGTTTAAAAGAGATTACAGTGTTTCTTTACACTGATCACCTGTAAATTTGCCCTTGTCACAAGTGATAATTCAATAAAGGTGTTACAAAAAAGAAAAGAAATTGCTGTCTCTCTCTTCTGTTTCCTACCGTCTTTTGAGATGGGACTTGTGTCTGGCCTACTGTGGTCACAGTGGTGCAGCGGTTAGCGTTGCCGCCTCACAGCAAGAGGTTCTCCCATTTGATTCTCGGCTGGAGTGCCTTTTGTGTGGAATCTGCATGTCCTCCCCGCGGTCGAGTGATGTTAAAGACATGCAGGTAGGTGCGAATGTGAATGGGTGTGCCTTCTTTGAAGGTTGCGTATCAGGCTAGCAACTTGGCACCGTAAAAATCCACTGCCAATCATTAGCAGACAGGAGTTCCGCTGTGGCGACCCCTAACTGGGAAAAGCCGAAAGACTTGTGTCTAGCCTACAGTCTTAAAGGACCACTTGCACATCCACTAAACAAACCCCATAAAAACCTGCCCAAGAATCTAAGTTTCCACCAGAATATAAATATAACCTGCTGGCATGATAGATATCTCTTCCAGAAAAATCCCTCCTTTATGGAATAAACTTCCCTTGGATGTAAAAATAAAGCATCTACCTTACCATCTTTAGGCATAACCTGAATGGCTGGATCAGCAGTTATAAATACACCTTGGGGTCTGCCTTTTAAGCCATTATTGAAGTGGGCTGAAACTAGATATTAATGATTTGAGCTCTTGTAGCCTAGGTGTAAATGTTCCTCTGGATTAGTAGTGTATATTAACGTATAAATCTGTTTGTCAGAACTTGATACTACTTATGAGGGAAGAAAGGAAAATAACAGATGGATAAAACAGAAAGGAAACTATAATACCGAATGATTTGTTAGAAATAACTTATTTTTAATCAAAGGCAAGACACTCACTTCATGTGCAACTGAAATATATATTTCTGATTGTTCTTGAGCATAGTACAGTGATTATTCACTCAGCAAAAAAAAAAAAGATTTTTTTTTTCCAGGGAAGTTCATTTTTTATCTTTCCTTTCTTAAGCGAAAGTTTAATTTGTTTTAAATTCTCATATAAAGGGTTAGTAATCTAAGTTTAGTGCATGGAGTGCCATGATATTGCTCCAAAATCAGAAAAAAGATAAACCTGTTATACAGTATTGTAGTGTGACACCAGACCATAACAACACTTTCAAAGGTATGTAAATGTTGCACACCCCCTAAGTGCTGTTACAGTTGGGTACAAGAGAACGGACATTCCTTTGGTCCCTAAATACCTTTCCTCTTATGTCTGCTGAAGTTTACAGATGTTTGTCTGTAAGCAATTTATCTAAGTTAAGGCAGAATTTAAAAACTGTCCCTGACTTTTACCTTACTTGCTTTCTGTGCAGCAGCACTTGATAACTCTGTGGTGCATATGGAGTCTTGTGTTCTCAGCATGGATGCCAAGATGCACCTCAACAGAATCCATTTCTTGAACCTGATCACAACCCTCCATATTACTAAATCTCATGAATTGTTCTGTTGAAAACAATATTTTGACTGAACATGGTTTTAAGGCTACATGTAAAGCTGTTCCAAAGTGCCAGTGGTGTTTTCACTTATAAATGGTGACAGTTTCTTCACAAAATTATTACTATTCTGAATCAGGTAGTCAGCAACACAGTGCATTTTCTGGGGAGATTCAAAGTTCATTTGAGCCATATCTCAAGCTGAAAAATAGTACTAGTTAGAGCCATCTAAAATCAAAGGTAAATAGTGTCACATGACTATATCATTACACACCTCCCCAAAGAATGAAGCTTATAAACAAGATTACTTTACTTTAAATTACTTTATTTTATTAAAATTTAATGTTTTAAGCACCCTATCATTATTACACATGTTCATACTCTTAGCTTTATTTTTTAGTGTTAAACAGCATTTATTTAGGTTTTATTTTACTGAGTACTATAAACTGAAGTTTTTATTTAAACAGAAGGAGCACGTTTCTTTTATTATTTAAAAGTTTGCATTTCCTTGAAAGCAGGTTCTTTACTTTCATGTGTTACTGTATTTATGAGAAAACTTTCTTGCATTGTTAGTTATTTATAATACTGAATGTTTAAATATTGTTAAAGCTGCAGTTTAGTAGTATTGGTGTAAAATACATAGAAAGTTCTATTCCACTTTTATAGATATTATGCTGTAGAAATATACATTGACGTATGCATTGCTGTCTTTTGCTAATAAGGGGTACGACTTATTCTACTAGAAGTGTTTATCTTAGAAAATTAGCAAATGATGAATTGCAGCTTTGGACCTTATCTTTTGTGAAATATATAGAGTTTTAGTGAATTTTTTAAAACCTATAAGGAAATAACTGTTAGTTTTTTTCGGACAGGGGAATGATTTATTCGTTTTTTGTTTGGAGTGATAATTTTACACAGTTACTATATGGTGAACCACAACGTCTTATATTATTTACCAACTTACAATTTCTTAAAGGAATAGTATACATTATCTTTCAAGTCTTGTGCTATTGATGACAGAATCTTAATGTATTGTTTGTTGTTTATTATATTGAATGTTTAAACATTGTTATTGATACAGTTTAGTCTTGCTTTGAAGAGTTACTCCATATTCTGTTTAGGGTGTTAATTTTATACAATTAGCAACTGATGAACTATATATTTGTGTTGATATGAAAGGTTTCTCTCACATAATTTGGTATTTTCATTGTAGAATACTAATATTATAAGCTATACTGATGTTTAATTATTCTGAATCTTTCAGATGGGGCTTTAAGATAACTGCCTAGGCCAACTAGTTGATAGGAGGGGTCTGACTGTAGGCTTAGTGGCCAGAAAAGAGGAATCCCTTAGCCCACAGTGGTATGTCCTGTTAATGATGGTGAGGGACACTTTTTTAACCTCTGTTGTGTTTAAAATTCTATTAACTAGAAAAAAAGATGTTTAGTACACCTAAAAGTGACCATGATCAAATTATTCTGTTTTTATAAGAGACCAAACTGGAAAAGAAAAACATAGAACATGAGCTGATGAAAGACAATAGTGATGGGTTATAAGAGAGAAATAGCTATTTTCGTTAGGAAAATTTAGGTGTAGTCAGAAGTAAAGTTGTCTGTGGTAATGAAAGGGAATAGATAATGTGTTATGGCAAGATAGAAAGCTTTTATGGGGAATTGGAAACACTGAATTTTTCAGGTTTTTTTTTCAGCAAAGGACACAAGATTAATACTAAAAAATATATGTAAGTTGGATAATTGATGTGGATTTCAACGTAACCCCATGTCCAATTCTCTGCAAGAAAAGTGTAGAAGTACTTAAATAACCAATGTTAAAGGTGAAATTGGTACATATATGTAGGGGAAAAAAACAGATAAAACAGTTTACATTGCAGGAAATATGACCACATAGCCATAACCTAATAGAGTAGCCTTGTTCCGTATTAAAGATGGTTTAAGGGGCATGGCCATTGATACCTCAGTAAAGGATAAATCCATTTCAGATCAAGATAGTCAGAGATGAATTGTAAGTCACTAAAAGTAATCATTAGAGGTGTGCTCAGTACAGTTGGAAATGAAGAGAGAAGATGTTTTGAGAAGTATTTTCAAGCAGCCTAAAGAAAAGGCCATTAAGAACATGGAAAAAATAGATTGTAGTCCTATAAAAGTGGTGATGAAAGCAAAAATAATGGCAGATGAAGGTAAACAGGAAGGTCAAAAACAAAATAATAGAACAAGAGCTTGACTCATAAAATATACAAGGAAAGTTAGACAACACTATATGCTTAACCAAAGATATATTGCAAAAAGAATAAATAAATCCCAAATAGATAATTTGGCTCTGACAGGTAACAGAAGCAGTTACACTAGCTAAATGAGATTATTGGTGGGTACAGGGAAAAAGAGACTCCAAATATTTAGCATAGAGATGCAAGGAAAAAAATACACCAGTATATTGTGTTGGTTCTATATGTGGTTGTGTTTTATTCTTAAAGCAAGAAATTAAGCAATAATTTAATTTTGTATAACCTTTATAATAGTTCAAAAGTTCTGTATGTTCTAATGGTACTTCAGTACTTTGGATAGAATACGTTTATTTTAGGAATACATTAGATGTTTCTGAACCTGAAGTAGTCCAGTGGAATTTAAAATGGCAATTAAAAGAATAAAACATTATAAAATTGGAGTCCAAATGGCTTTCCTGTTGAACTCTGTAAATGGGGAAGCCAGTTTAATGTCTAAACCTTTTAATATTAGAGAGAATAATTCAGTTATACATTCAGTGAAAATGGTTAGAATAACACTTCTTAAAAAAGATAAGAACATATCAGAAGTCCAGCAAGCTATAGACTGTTCAGTTATTAAATGCAGATATCAAAATTCTTGCAAAAGTACTGACTGATGCACTAGATACAATCTTACTTCAGTTGATTTAAAAAGGAGCATCTGGAATTATATATTTCATAAAGTGTAGATCATTGATGTTACCTAGCTATTTTTTCAAAGGAAAGATAAAACAGTTTACACTTGTTATGCAAGCATTAATTTGTTTAGTATCAGAGAAGCATTTGGTGCAGTCTCGTGGGAATTCATGTTTGAAGCTCTTATTTAGTGATAATTCCCTTTCTTTGCTAAATGCAGTATACAAGGACCAGCAAACAGATTTATTAATTAATAATGGTGTGACAGTGTGGATATTAATATGCAGTGGTAGACAGATTTATTATTTGTCACCCTATTATGTGTACTAGTTAAGTCAGGGAAAATCTAGAGGTAATTAAAACAAAGCTCTCATTTAAATTATTTTCAGATTGAATAGTTAAGATACAGAACAAGATTAGGACATTTTAAAAATATTCTAGTGGGGGCAAGAATGGCTTACAGCAGGCCGATTATGTCAAAAGTGCAGGGGGTTGGGGGGTGCTACATTATCCAACACACAATTTGCTTTTAATCTATTTCCGTGAGTTAACTTAAAATCCCCTTATTTGGAAAAGTCAGATAGGGCCAAATTGATTTAAAAAATGCACTGACTCAGCATTAGGGTTGCTACATGTCTAGTTTTAGAATTTCAATAAATGGATTTCCTTTCCTGGTTCTCTTGTTGTCCACGTGTTTGGTCCAGTTTTGGCGGCTTTCTAATGTCAGCATGTGTATATGCAGACAAGGAGTGGTCATATTCAACAAGACTCTGATGCCATGCTTGTACTTGTCTCCCATTGTTGCTGATTGGCTGAGAGGCTCGACCTTACTCTGAAGACAACCAAGAAAATAACGCCAAGGAGCCATTACAGATGTACACAGTCAGTAACGTTGTTTGATACAGAGCCCGTCTGTAGATAAACCTGACTTATAACTGCTGTTTAATTAATGTTACATAGTCATTCACTGATTACAGTTGCACACAATATATTATATTTTGTAAGTTCATAAATTCAAAGACAGCGTTTTAGGCTGATCTGCCATCAGGAAGTGCTGATTCCCCCAAAAATGGAATGTAGGCCTTTCTGCCAGCCCATGTGTGATGACCCACCACTGGCAACACTGAGGGACATGCACCAGGAGGATAGCAGGTACACACACACACACATAGTATTTCCAGATGCAGTTCTCTGCATCAAGTGCAATTTCCCTTAGGAGCACACGGAGACCAAAGTCAGTCCAGGGCTGGTTTCTTCCTCTTTCTCCAGATCCCCAATAAGATTCCCCATTGACACAGCTTTATTAGAGTTGAGATCCCAGCCAAGTGACCAAGGCAAGACCTCCAGAATCCTCTCTGTTCAACCGGTGCTTCTTGTCACTCCCCAAGTAGCTGACACACACTCTCTTTAGGTTTGATTTACACAAGCACACACACACACACACACACACACACACACACACACACACACACACACACACACACACACACACACACACACACACACACACACACACACACACACACCTGAGAAAGGCTGGCACAGGATTACTAGCTATGCCCCCTTCTGCCCAAACTATAAGGTAGTTATTACTGCCACTAGTCACTCTTTATCACCTACTTTAAGGCCCTTAACAAAAGGTGTCCAATCTTACTGTGTAATATTAATATTAACACAAATGGTAGTTTGACCAAGAGCAAGGCTATTAGGAGTGGTCCACACAGTGTCACCAAATAAATATGCAGGTACTCCTAAAACTTAAATATCTCTACACAGAACAGCCACAAGAAAGGTTTAAATATATTTAATAATAAATAATAGAAGAACAAGATAATACTAAATATATATATTCACAGTGAAATCAGAGGTCAAAACCACAAGAATTATTTAAAACAACATTACAGGACAGTTTCAAATAAATAAAGAAAAATATCTAAATTAAGCTTTATTATATTCCTGACTGAATGTAAGAGAAGTACTATACTCTATTAACTTACTAGTAGAGCAAGGCGGATGTGGTGAATGGATCTTCCAGTTGTTGTCCGGTCCAAGACAGATTGCAGAATGCTTTGTCTCACTAAGAGACTTCTCAAATTAATATCTAAAATATTGCTCATGGGATAGCTTGCAGAATGACATAATTTCTTGTCATCTGACTGCTAGTTCCCAAACAACCAATGATGAAGATGGCAGTGTTTAAAATCTACCTGTAAAAATATACAGACAAGGGCTTCCCCTCAGATCTCTGAAAGATGCTGAAAGTCATAAAACAATTGCATTCCTTCATGCTTTCAAGACTAGTAATTAATTCACCCTAAAGACAATACAGAAAGTTTTCTAGTACAGACATTGTGTCGCTTGCTGCACTGAAAACTGAAAGATACCATCTTTTATGGCCTAGCCATAAAGTAATTTAATTTTGGTGTTTTTTCCAAAAATTTACTAGACTGAGGTTAACCTCCTGTATTCCATTTTCCACTGTTAAAATATATACATTTAAACAGTTACAACACCTTTACAACACACACACACACACACACACACACACACACACACACACACACACACACACACACACACACACACACCTGTACAAGCAGTTTGATATACACATGACATACAGTTCTAATACATTTGTAACATCTTACACAAATCATTTCAGTATTCACCAATAATAAATAATTATTTACAAAATTTCAGCTAGCTGGGCTGGCAGTATCTCCTTTCATCACACCATGTATCTGTATTTTTCTTAAAAGTTGGCAAGCTGTTAGATTGTTTAACAATAAATGGAATGTCATTCCATAGTTTAGTAAACAGAAATATACTGAGACCTCATTGCAGAATTGCCCAGTTTCATTTCAAACTGCATATTGTTATGCTTATGCATTTAACCCTGATATTAATCTCTAAATTGAACATGATTTGTAGAACTGGATCATAAAAAATTATATGCTAAGATTAAGTTAGTCTGAATATAGCTATAACATACACTAAATTGTAATGTCTCACATCATGCTCCATATCCCATGTTCTTCAAATTTATACTCATTTAGTTCATGTACGTCAGAAGGTTTTTGTAGTGTAAGTCTAATTTTACAATCATCAGCATACTTTGATATGCAGGATTTTTTTGTTCTTAGGAAATGGTGATAACACCAGATTGAACAAGGCAGGGCCTAACACAGATCACTAAAGAATGCAAGCCTTTACATCTAAATAATTAGAATGAACACACTGAATCTTAATGATCTGTTTTCTACCCAGCAACCAATTTGCAATCCACCTTGTAATATAACTGTTTATTTTGTAGTCATTTAAACACTTCAGAATAACCACACGTGGTAGGCTATCAAAAGCCTTGGATAAGTCCAAATAAATTGTACCGGGAGAAACACCCAGATCAAGAGATTCTGTTACATAGTCATAAAAATTAACTAAGTTGCTCAGTGTTGATTTTCCTTTAGTGAAACTATACTGATTAATATCTACTGAAACTGTACTGATCGATATCTAGTGTATCTATACTATTCTAACAATTAGCCATGACATCCAATAATAATTTCTCAAAACACTTTACAATTAGTGAAGTTAAACAAATTGGCCTGTAGTTTTGCAAATGATCTCTCTTCCTTTCTTATAAATGGGAGATATACATGATAGTTTCCATGATTCTGGGACATTATCTCTTTTCCAATAGCTTATTAAATATTAATGTTAATCTAGGTGTAAGTAGACCTTTTCATAGTAAGTAGCAGTTTGGCTGGAATCAGGTCCAGGCCCATGAATGGCATGTGTTTTAACTTTGACAAGGCAACTAGTATGACTGATTCAGATATATTTGGACAAGAAAATGTTAATAAATTGCATTGCCAATCTCCCATGGTAGTCAAGCCAGTCGTAGCTTAAAAAAATATTAAATTCATTAGCTGTCTTACTAACATCTCTAGTGGCTTCTTTATCAATTAATAGTGTAAATATTTAACTCTCTCTCATTTCTGAGTTATTTATATTTATAAAGCCCGTTTTTGCTCTTGCAATTGCAGATCACCTACTTTCATAACAAGTCTTGACATTTTTAATTTTATTTTTTAAAAGTATCATCTTAGTGATATCAGTTGGAAATTTCCTAAATGTTTTATACCGTCTCTTTTTTCCATTAAATTATTTTATTATGGGCTTATTCCACTAATAAGTAAATGACTTGTTATCCTCTCTTCTCACGGAGGAATAAATGCAAGCCTGCAGACATTCTTCAATAATATGATATCCGTAACAACTGTCTAAACATTGTACCTGATTTGACCAATCAATCTTCGTTAACTTCAAAGGTAAGTTTTGTAAGGCACCTTTATCACATTCATATTTCAGTAATTGTAATATGGAATGGGTTGTTGTGTCTAATAAAAAAGATACAGAACAGTGGTCAGATGTACCCAATGGTGAAATTAACTTTAAAGAAGCTACTTTTTCGGGTACATTAGTGATGATAAGATCCAGTATGCTATTTCCTCTAATATTAAACTTGACTAGTTGATTCATCTCATGAAAATGTAAAATATTAATAAATTATTTGTCAAGATATGAGATGCTGCCTAGTGTATTCCAATCAAATATGAGGTAGTTAAAATCCCCAGTAAGTAATATTGCACCCTTTTTATCCAGACATTTGCCCAGGTTCATTAGATATCACCGGTGGGAACTGCTGTCCATACTTGGGGAATAGTATGCAAGAACTATGTAAAAGTACTCCCAGTTCTTAAAAGGACTCAATGAGAACTAATGCATAGTATCACAGCTCTCAAACCTTCCATCACAAAAATGTTGGAATACTACTTCTCATAATGTGGAACAAATAAGCAAAATATGTTATGTTTACTAACAACACACTAACAAGTTCTCCTAGGAAGCTCACAGAATGATTACAGTGTGTTATTTTATGTTTATATAAGGTTCTTTTGATGAATTGATATGATTAAGTATTATTTACCATGGATACTAGTTTAAAACTGTTCTTAGCAATGAATGTGTGACAGACTTTTCTAATGCGGAACTGTGAGGAACATGATCTTTTTAAGACTTAGAACGAGGAACATTCCTCATAATGAGGTATTCTTGAAAGGTATGCACTAACTGAATCCCTTAGTTGCAAAGTAAAAATTACAAAGCACACAGTTTTGCCTAAACCAGAATTAATGCAAGATTCCTTAGTTGCAATAAAAAAAATCCCTTAGTTGCAATTAAAAAAAATAAATAAAACACACAGCTCTGCCAAACCCTCCCTTCTTATTATTTGCTTTCCCTTATAAAAGGAAGTGTATCTTCCTGCATAGAACAACCTCCCTTTATTGCAGTTAGAAAGACAAAAATTACACAAGGTAGCCCACAGATTGAAATCAGTGTAAACATTGTTTTTGCTACGGCCTTTGCTTGTTTTGATGGTGCAGTGCATTCAAGAGCAGGAGGTTGGCCATACTGTGTTTCACTTTTCTTCACAGTCAGCCATCAGCATTGTACACAACAAGCAGCTATCTTTGATGATCTGGTCAGAATGTATGTGAAAGCAAATGATCATTGGCACAGTGGTGCAGCATATTGCCATTTTACTGCACCTGTCTCTCTAACTGAGCTCTTTACTGTGGTGGTTTTATCTTGGTGCTGTGGTTTTGTCCAGTACCCCTCAAAACATGCTATAGCTAAATTGGGATTTATCCATTTTTTTTCTTGTTGGTAAGTTTGCAGTGTGTGTGTGTTTATGCATTTTATGATAGAACTAGTTTGTTATGGGAAGTATCAGTGTATGTGTATGCAGATGTTGTGAAAAATCAGTGCATCTTGTTATAGACCTAGTTTGACAATGGCAGTATATATTTGCATGACTAATAAAATTGGTCTGTTATGGACAGTGACAGTGCATGTATATATGAAAAATCAATATGTCTTATGACAGACCTAGCCTGTCATTTTGTGTGTTTGGACATATGTACAATATTGGAAGGCATATATATATATATATATATATATATATATATATATATATATATATATATATATTCTGGGTAGCCGAAAAAAAAAAGAAAGCATGTCGTTATCTTCCAAAACTAAGACATAAATGCAGCATAAGACATCCTTGCCTAGTAGCCCACCCCCATACCCTTGGCTGTATAAATGAGTCTTAACAGACTTGGTATGGACCTCTGCTCTAAGCCTTACCTAGGTTTAAAGCCAGCCTTGCTTAGAGGTGGGCACATAAGTTTGGTATATTTTGTGTGGGTCTGGGGACAGGTGGTTATTATTTCTTTATCTTTCCTCAACATCAAACCTCTGAGATGTGCACAGAAAGTCACTATAACTTATCTGTGGTCAGTATATTCTCAGAAATGACTGATTAAATAAAAAGGTGGCGGCACTGCTCTAATCTTCTTACCTTAATTCCCCTTCAAATTCCAGTCCCACAATTCAATAATGCTGAAATAACAGTTGGTCTACTAAAAATGAATAAACTTAAGAATATCTGCATCATTGCCCTATATATCTCTCTCCAGGTAATATCTCAACTCTCCAAGATATTCTTCTATGGGCCTCAACTGAAATTAAATATGAAACTTATATTGTAGGTGACGTAAATATCGACTGGAATAAAATCAATAGTCCCTCTCCCTCCCTATCCATTAAACATCTACAACTTTACCCAAGTGATCTTCTCAATCACCCGACCCAACAAAACACATCCCCAGGATCCATTATAGACTGAGTCCTAGTCACACATCCAAATAAAATAACTCACTCTGGTAGTATTCCAGACACCTTTAGAGATCACCTTCCTGCTTTCATTCATCATTCAACTACCTCCACCCCAGATCAGCACCATTACATTCCCACTCGTAATCTTAGCAGCTTTAACCCCACAACTTTCTCAAATAGTCTCAAACAAAAGAACTGGAAAATTTGAAATACCTGTCCCCTCGATAAAGCTTTAGAATACTTCAGCTCTGTCTTCCTAGACATTCTAAGCTCCCTAGCCCCACTAAGAAACAAAAGGATAAAAACTAATACTGCTCCTTGGCTATCCAAAGAAACAAAACAAATTATGCATCAAAGGGACAAATTCTGGAAGCTTTACCAAAAGAATAAAATGCCCAGTACCCTGCTCCAATACACACAACTCTGCAGCCATGCAAAACAACTAATCACCATGGACAAAAAATCCTACTATAGTAAGCTCCAGTCCAATAATAATAAAAAACCCAAACAATTGTGGAACTCCATTAATTCCCTTCTCCAGCCAGACTCCAAGAATAACCCTTGCCCTGACCCAAGTATATCTGATCTCGAACTAAGCTCACAATTCATCTCATTTTTGAAAGAAACTACTGCTGACTTGACCAAAACTTTTCCAAACAATAATCCACCTGTCCCTCATTCTTCACCTTCCAATCCCCCTAATAACCTTCCCCTTATGTTCAAGCTCAAACCAGTCTCTACTAATTTTATAAAAAGACTTCTGTCCAAACTAAAACCATGCTCCAATGCCTCTGATAATATACCCGCCTCCTCCTTAAAATGTGCTGCTGATGGTATTGCACTGCCAATCAGCATCATAATAAATAGATCCATAAAGGAATCCTATGTACCCAAACTCTGGCGTACAGCCTACATTCTTCCTCTTCACAAAGGAGGCAAAAACACCAATTTCTCTAATTTCTACCCCATTGCTCTGCTCTGTCCAATCTCCAAAATCCTAGAAAAATGTATCCACCTCCAACTTATGCCTTTCCTGACCCAGAACCAACTTCTTACACCTACCCAGCATGGCTTCCGCCCTGGCCATAGCACTATAACTGCCCTACTCTTCTTCTTAGAAATAGTCAACCAAGCCCAAGATTCTGGACTGTTACTATCCACAGTTCTCCTAGATCTTTCTAAAGCATTTGATACTGTTTCCCATAATCACCTTCAATATCATCTCTCCAAACTCTCCCCAAATACTTTATCCTGGTTCTCCAGTTACCTGTCAGATAGATCTCAAGCAGTCAAATGGAAGAACTCCACCTTTTCCTTCTTACCAACCCCCCACCGGCGTACCTCAGGGGGTCCATCCTCGGAAATATGCTTTTCAACATCTTCATCAATAACTTTCATACTGCTATTCCTGATGCTAAAGTTATTCAATATGCAGACGACTCAACTTTAGTCTGCGCTGCCTCCAACCTTCCTGAACTGCTGACTAAAACCCAAACTGCATTTTCAACCACTGAGAACGTGATGCGTCAAAACCACCTTCCACTCAATGCAAATAAATCAAAAATATTACTATTCCCTCCCTCTAGGACTTTCTCTTATGACAAAAATGCATTTAAAGTCCTTAGCCAAACCAACTCACCTATAGAAGTGGTCCCTTTTGCAAAACTTCTTGGTATTACTATTGATGAACACCTCAAGTTCGATATCCACATTCAACAAAATATAAAGAAAACCCACCAAAAGTTAGGTATGCTTTATAGGAATAATCTCTTTCTCTCCAACTCTACTAGGCATACCCTGGCCACTGCCTACCTTCTCCCATCCTTATTATATGGAGCCCCTCTTCTAACTAACCTGATGTCTTCCATCACCTCTAAACTAGAAAACTGCTGTAATAAGATCTTTAAATTTGCCACCAAATCTAAAAATTCCACCCATCATTGCCTTACCCTACAATCTCTGAACTGGCTAGAACTCTCTAACCACCTAGACTACCTCCAACTTACCACTGCTCACAGACTTGTATTTCACCCAACAAAATGTCCAGCCCTAACAGACATCCTTCCCCCATACACCCCAAATAGAACTCTCAGATCTGAACACCAAAACTTAATTACTATCCACAAACCTAAACGACCTGCTTGCCAACTTCTCCTCTCTTTCTCACTAGGCAAGAAATGGAATTCACTCCCTTCCACACTAAGGACAATATCAAACTCAGAAAACTTCAAAACCCAGCTTTTCTCATACCTGTCATCCAAATGGAAATTGCTTTCACCCTACCTAATTCTATTAAGGAAATGCCCCAAGGAGTTTTTTATACTCCTGGTTCCTAACCTCTCTCTAACTCCCATTACTATTTTCTAGAGTGGTTTCAAGCTCTCTGTAACTGCTTTAGCTACACTCACATGATTTCAAATCTGTAAATAATGTAAATAGCAACTTATTTTTTACTAAGTGCATGTAGTGTGTTTACCTTACATACTTTCAATGGCTGCATTTAAAGTGTTTCCACACTTCTAATGTAAGAATGTTAAGTTCAAATAATCTGTACCTTATAACCCTTAGATTGTTCACAGTGAAGTTAGTTGATCATGCTTGCATTGAATGTTCATATCTGTAAACTGTATTATATACTGTACCTTTTATACTTATGTATTCTTTACTGTATTATTTATGGAGCTTTTCTCCCCGGGCCTCCACTGAAAACGGACACTTTTGGGCCCAGTGAACTTCCCCAGTAATCAAACTGAAAATAAATAAATAAATTATCAGGAAATTTCAATATATGTTGACATAAAGCATTTCATTCATCCTTGAACCTTATACTTGACAAATGGTTTAATATTCTAGTTTTTAATTTGCAGTTAGCCTTGCCTACATAAAAACTGGGACAGGATTTACATTGTGCCAAATAAACCACATTTTCAGTTTGACAATCAGCATATAACCTAAAAACGTACCTCTTATAGGTAACAAAATGTACAAAGTAATTCCTATCACTAACATAGCAACAGACTTTACAATGCCTACAAGAAAAGGTTCTTATTCTATCAGAAATAGGTCCATGCTTCAATCTCATACTGAGTTCACGACATAGGTTTGTACTAGGCTATCTGCCCAAAGGCATTTATAAGCCTAGCCAGAATGTGTTGGCTTTCGCCGCCCCCTTAGATTTCTTCCCTGTGCCTCTGTCCAGCAGAGCCACTGAAGTGATCCCCAAGGTAAACTTTCTGTTTCCCATCCACTCGTCAAGGTTTCTTTTGAAGAGTGTCAGCGAGGAGCTCTGCCTAATGTAGATTGGGATCTTGTTCCAAAGCATGGGAAGTCTCTGGGACAGGAATCTATCCCTCCAGCATGTCCTGTTTATTGTTGTGATGAGGTTTAGATCCCTAGAGCGTGTGACTTGAGGGGATAAGGTTTTCTTTAGGTGGAGCATGTCCATCAATTCTGGGTTGGACATGGCCTTGTATGTCAGGCAGAGATCACCTCTGAGTAGGCGGTATGCAGCCGAGTACAACTGGAGTTTCTTCAGTCGAGCTGCATAGGGCATCTGATTGAGGCCAGTGATCCTCTTGATGAGGTACTTTTTTGGTCTTTCCAGCTGTTGCAGGTGTCTTGTAAGGTACATCCCAAATGGGGCATTGTACTCTATGATGGGTCTGATGAGTGATGAGTAGAGGCACAGTGACCTCTTGATCTGGATGCGAACCCTTTTGTGATTAGGTGGGCCATGTAGAAGGATCCTCTAACCACTTTGGCAATGTGATTATCAAAGGTGAGATTACTATCTACTTGGGTCCCCAGATCCCTTATTATGTCTTCCGTATTTAGGGGACTGCCACCTACATCGAAGTTTGTGGGTACTTTGTTTTTTCCAAAGGGGATGACTATGCAGTTTTTGGCATTTTGCTTGAGGCCATGATTTTGACACTAGGTATTCGTCTCAGTGAGACCCTTTTGGAGGACGTCTGTGTCAGCCGGAGAGTCAATTATAGCCCCTAGTTTGCAGCCGTCTGCGAACTTGGTCAGCCATAGTCCTCCTGTGCTTGCCTGTACCTCTAGAGAAGTATATGCCAAACAGGAGGGGTCCTAGTACTGAGCCCTATGGTTCCGACACTAGTCATTGGTCTCAAATAGGCCCTTTTGTAGCATGTCTGCATCACTTAGGGATTAGATAATGACTCCTACCTTGCAGTCATCAGCGAACTTGGTCAGCAAGAGTCCTTCATTGTTGTCGTGGACTACTCAGAAGTAGATGCCAAACAGGAGAGGGCCCAGGACCAAGCCCTGTGACATTCTACTCATGACTGGTCAACAGTCTGACTTGGAATCCACAGCTTTCATCCTGTGGGACCTGTCTGACAGCCAATTTATAACTCACCTAGTGATGTAAGGATTGATGCCTAGTTAGATAAGTTTATCAATGATACTTGAGTGGGGAATGGTATCAAAGGCCTCAGGTAGAGGTAGGCAGTATTCACTGCCTTATCCTCATCCACAGCCTTGGGGGCTGCCTCAAAGAGGTCAACCAGGTTCAGCAGGATGCATCTCCCCTTGACAAAGCCAAACTGTGTGGGGTCAAGAGTTTGGAGATTGCCTATATCTTTGTTAAGCAGGTCCACGATGATGCACTCCACAGCTTTGCATACCAGACTTGTCAGGGTAATGGGGCAGTAGTTCTCAGGGTTTGTAGTCGTTCCCCCTTTATGGAGCGGGATGACTGTAGCAGTGTGCTATTCATTAGGGACATAGCATAAGGTAAGGCTGTGAATAAACAGGGCACACAAATGTGGAGCCAGTTAGTTTAGTAGCTCATGTAGGATGCAGCCAGGGATTTTATCAGGTCCCATGGATGCTGTATTCTTGGCTTTAGACAATGAATCTTTTAGCTGTGCTGCAGAAATAGTGAGTACCAGGCTTTCTTCTGGTATTGTGTTAGGGCCCTTGGGAGGGGGCTAAAGTTGGCACTGAATCTGTCAGCCAGTATTTTGGCTGCATCTTTTGGCTCATTATAGGAGGTGCCATCTTGTAATATCTCAGAGCAAATCTGGGTATTGCCTTGGAGGTTTTAGATATAGCTATAGAAGGCTTTGTGGTTGTTTTGGGTTTCAGCTGCAATTCTGCCTTCATAGCTGACTTTAGAGGAATTCATCGGGGATCTCAGCTTTTTGTTGAGACTCATAAGGGAAGGTTTTCTAGTCCTGTAACTTCATTTTTTTTCTGCAACAGTTTCTTCCTTCTGTTGTAGTTTATTGATGGCTGGGGACCACCAGATTGGCTTCCTTCTTTTGCAGGAGAGCGTCGTAGTTCTAGTTGGTTCATAGGTAGGTACTAGGCTATTGGCCCTAGGGCCTATATAAGCCTAGCCAAAGGTACCCTTCACCACCCAAGAAAATTATTTTCCTGTGCGACTGTCGAGCAGAGCCACAGAAGTGATCCCCGGGATGAATTTCCTATCTCCCATCCAATCATCAAGATTTTTCTTGAAGAGCGCTAATGAGGAGCTTTATTTGATATAGATAAGTAGTTTGTTCCAGAGTATTGGAAGTCTCTGGGACAGCAATCTATCCCTCCAGCATGTTCTGTTTGTTGTGGTGACAAGGTTTAGGTCCCTAGACCGTGTAGCTTGTAGGGATTGGGATTTCTTTAAGTGGAGCATGTCTAAAAGCTCTGGGTTTGACGTAGCTTTGTGTGTTAGGCAGAGATCGCCTCTGAGTAGGCGATATGCAACGGAGTAAAGCTGCAGTTTTTTGAGACAGTCTGCATAGGGCATCTGTTTGAGGCCGGTAATCCTCTTTGTGAGGTATTTCTGTGGCCTTTCCAGTTGTTGTAGATGTCTTGTGAGGTACATACCAAAAGGGGCATTGTACTCCATAATGGGTCTAATGAGTGATGAGTAGAGGGGAACAATGACCTCTTTTTTCCTGGATGAGAAACCTTTTGTGATGAGGTGTGCCACGTAGAAGGATTTCCTGACTACTGTGGCAATGTGATTATCAAAGGAGAGACTACTGTCCACCTGTGTCCCAAGGTCTCTCATAACATTTTCAGTGTTATGTAGACTACTGCCTATGTGGTAGTTCATGGGTACTGAGTTTTTACCAAAAGGGTTGACAATGCACTTTTTGGCATTGAGCTTGAGGCCATGGCTTTGACACCAGGCATCTGTCTTAGCGAGGCCCTTTTGTAGGATGTCCACATCTTTTGGAGTTTTGATTATGGCTCCTAGTTTGCAGTCATCTGTATACTTCGTTAGCCAAAGACCTTCTGTGTTGGCCTGTACTTCAGAGAAGTAGATACCAAACAGGAGAGGACCCAGGACTGAACCCTGTGGTACCCCACTTGTCACTGGTCTAAAGTTGGATTTGGAGTCTGCTACTTTCACAGTGTGGGTTCTGTCAATGAGCCAGTTGGCAACCCATCTTGTGACATAGGGATTTATACCTAGTTTAGTGAGTTTATCTATAATTCCAGAGTGGGGGATGGTGTTGAAAGCCTTGGCGAGATCTAGATAGGCTGTGTGAACCACCTTACCCTCATCTACGGCTTTGGTGACTGCTTCAAAGAAGTCTATCAGGTTTAGGAGACATGATCTGCCTTTTACAAACCCGAACTGGGTGGGGTCCTGAGTTTGGAGATTACCAATGTCATTGTGTATATGTTCCATAATGATACGTTCCATAGCCTTGCAGACCAGGCTTGTTAGGCTAATGGGGCGGTAGTTTCTGGGGTCTGTGGTGGCTCCCCCTTTGTGGAGTGGGATAACTGTCACTGTGCGCCATTCAGTGGGCACATAGCCTGAGGTGAGGCTATGATTGAAAATGGTACTTAGGTGGGGTGCCAGTTCATTCTGTAGTTCATGTAGAACACAGCCTGGGATGTCGTCAGGTCCCATGGATGCTTGTGTTCTTGGCTTTGGATAGTGTGTTTTTTACCTGTGCAGCCGTGATTACAGGAACTTTGCATTCTTCTGGTATAGAGATGGGCCCTTTAGGGGATGACAGGGGGGTAAAGTTAGCACTGAACCTATCTGTCTGGATGTTGGCAATATCAGTTGGTTCTGTATATTTAGTGCCATTGTGCTGTAACACAGAGCAGGTCTGAGTGTTGCCATTGAGATTCTTGACATAGCTATAGAATGCTTTGTGATCAGTGGTGATTTTGTTTTCATAACTAGCTTTGGAGGATTTTTTGAGGGATCTCAGCTTCTTACTGAGGCTGACCAGGGAGTTTCTCCAGTCATGGGATTTTACTCTTTTTTGCAACAGTTTCTTTCTTCTGTTGTAGAGTTTGTTTATGACAGGGGACCACCAGATTGGCTTCCGTTTTTTGGAGGATAGCATCTTGGTTCTGTTGGGGATTGCACGATCCATGCACTCGTGTAAGTGCTTATAAAGTGCATTTGTGTAGGATTCAGCAGTCATACCTCTATTGTCTGTCAGCATGGGTGTCGTGAAGTTTGCCACTTCTGTCTTAAGCGTGAAGTTGGCTTTGGAGAAATGTTTTACTGTGGTTTCCCTAATGGGGGGTAGGGGAGGGATGTGGATGTCTAGGGTGATTAGCTTGTGGTCGGATCTGACCAACGAGGAATTGACCTCTGGTATGGAGCACCGGTTGCCCATGTTGGTAATAACTAGGTCTAGGATATTGCTGCCCCTGGCGGGGGTGTGGATAACTTGATCCATGGCATTGGAATTTATGAATTTCAGAAAACGTTGAGCACAAGATTTGGTACATGAGTAGTTTTCCCAGTTAATGGTAGGGTAGTTGAAATCACTCATTATTAGGGTGTTAGGTTGTACCCTAATATTTTCCAGTGTGTTAAGAAATGAGGAGTTTGAATCCTGGGGCATGGTGGGGGATCTGTAGCAAGCTACAATTTGGATTGCGGTCTTGCCCAGAGTTAGTTGCACTTGGATAATCTCGGATGCATTATGCTGAGCAACTAGCCTGGAGATGTGGATATCCTTAATGAATATGGACACGCCTCCGCCTTTAGTGTTTCAGTCCAGGTTAGGTGGCCGATAGGTGTGGTATGAATTATAGCCTGGTAATGCAGGGGTACTCTCTGGAGCCTTGAACCAGGTCCCTGTCACTGCACAGATGTCGATGTTCTCCATTTTAAGGAGTGCCTCGAATGAGTGCATTTTGAGGTTTAGACTTCTAGCATTGAGTAGCAATACCCTCAGATTCTTCTTGCCTGTGCCTGTTAGGGTGGTGAATTTGTCATTTGAACCTTGCCTAAAAAAGGCACTATAGGGGTGGCTAGAGCCTTAGCCAGTATCCGGAATCCCAGGGGCAGGCCATCTCTGGCAAAGCATCGTGGTTTGTCGATCATGTCATCCCAGGCAGACAAATACTGGATCCCCTTAGAATGACACCAGAAGCTTAGCCAGTTGTTGAAGTCAATCATTTTGGCCTTGTACTGTGGTATCATTCTGGGTGATGGCAGGATGCTACTCAAGGCTAGGGTCATACCTGCCTGGGCTACAAGATCGGACAGCTCCTCCATGTTCCTTTTCATGTAGTCCAAGGAGGTACGTCTCAGGTCATTCACACCAACATGGACAATGACAGACTCATATTTGTACTTGTTGTGGAGTGACCTGAGTGCATGCGTTATGTGGCGGATCCTGGCACCCGACAGGCAGCTGACAGTAACTTTCTCCCTGTTTAGCCTGTTGAGTGGAACATCAGTGTGCCTGACTATAGAGTCACCTGTGACTAGAGTGTTGGGTACGTTGCTATGCCTTATGGGCTGTGGTTGTGTGGCACACTGAGTTTGTGGGCTGTGTGTCATTTGGGTTGTATTGGGTGGTGGAGGTTGCTTGTGTTTCTGCTTTGGAGGTCCCTGTTGCTTGGGCAGGTTTTTACTGAGAGCCTCCGCGAATGTAGGTGTGTGTTTTGTGTTTCTATGTGTGTGTTTTGGTGGTGTAGGTTTTGAGGGACTATGTGCTGAGTGTGGTGTGGTGCAAGTGTTTACCTTCTCCTCTTGACTGTCTAGTCCAGTCTTGGGTGAAGAGAGCTTTGCTTTCAGTTTGGCTATATAAGTGCATCTCTCACAGGTTGTAGTGTTGGGTGGTAGGGAGGAGAGGGTTGTCTGTGTACATGAGGCAATTACTGCATTGCCCCAAGATGCCCAGATTCATCAGGTAGACAGGAGAAAACACCGAGAGCTGACCCTTAGACATGCCTGTATAGGTGCTTATTTAAGTACTAGAAATGGTTTTCCTCTAGACAGTGAGGAAAGTTGAGTGCTGTAGTAATTTGTAGCTTATTTAGTGCTTACAATAAGTTCTGAACAGGTGCTGAGCTCAAAGAAACAGACGAGTGCTGAAACAAAAAACTGGCTAGTTCTAAGAAACCAAATTAAGCTAGAAGGCTTCCCTCCAACACAGAAAGGCTTGGGGACCTAGAAGCCTACAAATAGTCCTGGACACAGCAAATCTATATACAGACTAGACTACCCACAGGAAAGGCAGGAAACAAGCTTAGAAGTTGGTATGGCAAGTTCCATGGATTTGTGTACATGCTTGTACAGTTCATTGGTGTATGATTCTGCAGTCATGCAGCTATTTTTCATTGGCATGGGTGCTGAGAAGTTAGCCATCTATTTTTTAAGGAGCCCAAAGTCATCTTTAGAAACGTTTTTTAGGGTGGTCACCTTAGCAGGGCTAGTAGGTGAGATGGAGATTTCCATGGAAATCAGTTTGTGGTTGGATTTTACCAGGGACGAATTGACTATAGGTGTGGAGCAAAGGTTTCCCATGTTGGTGATAACAAGGTTGAGGATGTTGCTTCCTCTATTGGAGGTCAGAATGAGCTGGTCCAGGGCATTGGAATGGATAAATTCCAGAAATTGTTAGGGCCTGTACATTGGTACTTGAATAGTTTTCTCAGGTGATTGAAGGGTAGTTGAAGTCACCCAGTATGAGAGTATTGGGTTGGACCTTGATAGATCCCCGGATGTTTTGTAACTTGGAGTGAGAGTCTAGGGACATGTTTGGGGTTCTGTAGCAGGCTTTGACTTGTATCTTTTTGTTTACAAAGTGATTAAAGTTCTGTATCCATGTGCAACTTCGGAACACACAAGAAAGTATGTGTACTCACTGTAAAAGCCAGAGAACACATTAGTAGGGTAAGTACATATTAGACAGTTGCTGCCAAAGCTGGACGTGTGAATTCAATCTCTGTTACAAATCAGCTACTTGCCCCTGCCTACACAGAAGTGTGGGAAAGTGTAATGAAGGCACTAGCAGTGATTGTATTTCACCATCTCTTACAGATTTCTCCACCTAGATTATTTGGATAGGCTACGCAGACTACCAGTTCAAAACTAAAGCCCAGTCAAACAAAAGAAATACAATACACTTATGAGTCGAACTTCTCAGATTCATTGCAAAAGAATATTAGTCTATAGACTGTGATATTGTTCGCACCGGGTTACTTCACCTAGGGAAAGCATCTGACACCACCCAACATGGGTTTTCTGTAAGAAGCTGAGATCCCTTATAAGATCCTCCAAAGCTAGCTACGAAAACAAATTCGCCACTGATTCTAAGGACAACTACAAAGCACCATATAGCTATGTCAAGAATCTCAATGGCAACACCCAGATCTGCTCTAAGTTACAGCACAATGGCATGAAAATTACAGAACCAGCTGATATTGCCACCATCCTGGCAGAGAGGTTCAGTGCTACCTTTACCTCCCCACCCCCTAAAGGGCCCATATCTATACAGGAAGAATGCAGAGTACCTGTAATCACAACTACGCAGGTAAAAGCTGCACTCTCTAAAGCCAAAAACACATCCATGGGACCGGACAACATCCCAGGCTGCATTTACACAAACTTCAGAACAAACTGGCTCCCCACCTAAGCACCATGTTCAATCATAGCCTCACATCAGGCTTTGTGCCCACTGAATGACGTACAGCAACAGTTATCCCACTCCACAAAGGGGGAGCCACCACTGATCCCGGGAACTATCGCCCTATTAGCCTGACGAGCCTGGTCTGCAAGGCCATGGAATGTGTCATCATGGAACTCATAAACAAAGACATTGGTAACCTCCAAACTCTGGATCCCACACAGTTTGAGTTTGTGAAAATCAGATCATGCCTCCTAAACCTGATCGACTTCTTTGAGGCAGTTACCGAAGCCGTAGATGAGGGTAAGGTGGTTCACACAGCCTATCTTGACCTCGCCAAGGCTTTCAACACCATCCCCCATTCTGGAATTATAGCTAAACTCACTAAACTAGTTATAAATCCCTACGTCACAAGATGGGTTGCCAACTGGCTCACTGACAGAGCCCACACTGTAAAAGTTGCACACTCCAAATCTGACCTCAAACCAGAGACAAGTGGAGTACCACAGGGTTCAGTCCTGGGACCTCTCCTGTTTGGTATCTACTTCTCTGAAGTACAGGCTAACACAGAAGTCCTCTGGCTAATGAAGTTCGCAGATGACTGCAAACTAGGAGCCATAGTCGAGTCACCATATGATGTGGAAATCCTACAGAAGGGCCTCGCTGAAACAGATGCCTGGTGTCAGAGCCATGACCTCAAGCTCAATGCCAAAAAGTGCATTGTCATCCCCTTTGGTAAAAACTCTGTACCCATGAAATACTACATAGACAGCAATCTACTTAACACCGAATGTGTGATGAGACCTTGGGACCCAGGTGAACAGTAGTCGGTCCTTTGATAGTCACATTGCCACAGTAGTCAGGAAGTCCTTCTACGTGGCACACTTCATCATAAAAGGGTGCTCATCCAGGAAAAAAGAGGTCATTGTTCCCCCCTACTCAACACTCATTAGACCCATTATAGAGTACAATGCCCCTTTTAGAATGTACCTCACAAGACATCTGCAGCAGCTGGAAAGGCCACAGAAGTACCTCACAAAGAGGATTACTGTCCTCAAACAAATGCCCTACCTTGACCATCTCAAAAAACTGCAGCTTTACTCCATAGTATATCGCCTACATCGAGGTGATCTCTGCCTAACATATAAAGCTATGTCAAACCCAGAGCTGTTGGACATGCTACACCTAAAGAAATCCCAATCCCTCTGAGTTACACGCTCTAGGGACCTAAACCATGTCACCACAATAAACAGGACATGCTGGAGAGAGAGATTCCTGTCCCAGCGACTTTCCATACTCTGGAACAGGCTACTCATCTATGTCAAGCAAAGTTCTTCATTAGCAATCTTCAAGAAAAATCTTGATGAGTGGATGGGAAATAGGAAATACACCCCGGGGATCACTTCTGTGTCTCTGCTGGACAGTGGCACAGGAAAATAACTTTCTTGGGTAGTGTAAGCTAGGGAACCTTGTTGGCTAGGCTTACATAGGCCCTCGGGCCTATAGCCTAGTACCTACTTATGAACCTGTGAACATGGTGTCATCCGTTGTAAGCTTCAGGAAATACTTATGAATACCTCTGTAGTGAGACTGATAGCAAAAAGGCTCAAGAACAGAACCCACTCATTGGTAGAAATTTCATCATTAACAGGGGGTATCACAGCCACCAGTTGTGATCCACAAAGCTGAATTCAGGCACTTCATTGTATCTATAGTTACTTCTCTTATCTCTTCACCATGGTTGAGCCCCTATGGCTAAGCAAGTTTGCAGATGACTCTGAACTTGGAATGCTGTCATCTCCCTCAGACGTGAAGTTCCTCTCAGCGGTGTGGCCAAATGCAGACATGATATTATCTGTGTACTACTGAGAGCAGTAGGAACTGACTGTGATGTTGAGATGGAGCCAAGTACATAATATACTGTCCAAGTCAGAACACTACTGCCTAAGACTCTTCACCCCGAGTAACCGCACATGACATAAGGGCCTATCAGCCTATGGCGAGTCTCCCTTCCAGTAGTCATAGTGTCTGTCTTATGACCACCCTGTGTCTTTACTATCATCAACCCAGGCTAATGCAACCATCATGTAAACCGGAAGTACCGTCACTTGATTTGTGTTATGCTCATGTTTTGTCTACTATGCATTGCTATGATACTGTTTGTTATACATTTATAACTTTTTGTTTTATGATTGATAAGTTGCTCTTTATTGACTCTTTGTCCTTTTATTTGTTTATTTATTTATTTTGGCTGTGAACTGTCTCACTTGGGCACTGCCACTACCAGCTGGCAGACACTTTAGATCAGTTTACCACCTCATGTATTCACATGTAAAATTCAAATAAAATTTACAAACCTGCACCAGACAAGGACACCACGCAACAGAAAGCATGTCTAGTACACTGTGTTGATTACTGCAGTCCATGTAAATGCTATGCATAGTGATAAAAGGGGAGATTGATTTATGCCATGTTTAGGGAAAGAACGGTCTGCAGTGGTACTGGCCCCTTAGTGTTATGCTTAGAATTGATCATATGGCTTTCTCTATGATTACCCTGTTTAACCTACTTACATTCCTTAGAATAATAGCACCTATTCAAGCTATGATGACAGTTGGGAATGGGAGCTAATTTATGCACAAGATAGGACTCATACCGGTGTAATACACATTGCCCATGACACTGTCTGGAGCTGAATGCAGTCCTGCATCACTAAGCTGTAGAGGTTTCTTGGCAATGACAAACAGAAACTTCCATAACACTAACTTTGAAACTGCTACCTGTGAAGCTGACTTCATTCTGTCAACATTACCCTCCCCCCTTCTTCTCATAAGGCCTCTTTTCATCTTACCATCTAACAAAATATATCTTTGCTTAGTCCTGTAGTACACAACAGGTGAATCACAATTTCTCTTGCAGACAGATTTCACTGACAATTAAGAAGTAACTAAAAGATTCTTCTGTCTGCCTACTTCTCCCCATTTCTCACACTCCATGCTTTGATCTATGTATGTTTGAGCTATGTCCAAAGTAATATGTTAGATATTACACAGCCATCAATTAAAACTGAAATGGGTAGTGTACTCTTTCATTCATTCCCTTTGATGTCTTATTTGTACATGCTGTTACAATTTCTGATATAATTTTTTTTAAGTTAGATAAAGGTGTAAGTGACTGGTTTGCAGAGTAAATCAAATTTTCATCCACTTTTCTTTCATGCCTATACACATAATCGATTTTCAGCTATATTAGACTTTCATACTTGATAATGCATGTATCTGTCTAAAGATGGGCCGAACTCTTGCCTAGGTTTATAAGGGTCCCAGGGCCAATAGCCTACTGACCTAGTAACCTGCTATGACTGATGGCTCACAAAACTGTGCTGCTTGATGTGATTTTTACGCACAGTACATTAATACTTAGAGATTGTACTTACTTATGGAATATCTCAATACATAACATTAGCTTGTCCTGAATTATTCTCCTAAGACCTTTGAGTGGTGTACAGTCATCCATACCAACACAGTAATATACAAGCACCTTTCTTCATCTACGTCCTAATAGCACTACACAAGTTAAGTGCGGTTGGGTAAGTTACACTTAACCTAACTTTCATGTTAGAATTAACACTGCTGCTGTGGCCTGAACAATAGATGTGATGTCCTGCACATGGATTCATACCCGTCCATCTAACACTGCATCAGATCTCCTTACATATGGCCAAACTGTCAGCCAATACCAGCTGAGATGAGCAAAATATATTTTTGAGAGAGATAAAATTCTGACCTTTTATTCCCAGCACACAGAGAGAGAGATGCTCAGCTGTGAAAAGACAATGGCAAGTACAGCAACACTTACATGCACACACACACTGGCATAACTGATACCCCTCAAAACAAGGGTCATGTAGAGTCAGTGACTGTTACAACATGCATTCATGACTCCAGCATGTACTGTTTTGGCAAGCTTGCTTATGCCACTCTACTATGTTCATTACATTGAGTAGTACCAGTACCACCAATCCCAAACTATTTTGGAAAGGAATCTCATCTCTCCTCAACCCAGGAAAAAAAGAAAACCCTTGCCCCAACCCAGATGCCTCTGACATGGACTTAGCCACCCAATTTAACTCTTTCTTCATAGAGTCCATTAGCAAGCTAACATCGTCCTTCACCAACACCTCTACAACCCCTCCTCAGCATGCACCCATCCCTTCCCCCCAACCTCTACCCTTGTCTATCAATCCCATCTCTATATCCACCATAAAAAAACTTCTCCTAAAATTAAAACCTGGTTCCAATGCCCCTGATGAAATTCCCTCCTACTTCCTAAAAGTAGCCGCAGAAACCATTGCTCTCCCTATCAGCATACTAATTAATTGGTGTATCTCAGAAAGCCATGTCCACCAGCTCTGGAAGAAAGCCTTTATTATTCCTCTCCATAAAAGTGGCAATAATAATGACATCCCAAACTTTCGCCCCATCACCATCCTATCCCCTATTTCTAAGCAGCAACAACTCTTACCTTGCCTCATTAATAGTCAGCTTCTTACCCTCACACAATATGGCTTTAGACCAGGTCATAGTACCTCCACTGCCCTCCTCTCCTTCCGAGAAACAATCAACAAAGCCTGCAACTCTGGCCACTTCATATCCACTATTTTCCTTGACCTCTCTAAGGCATTTGACACTATTTCCCACAACCTCCTTCTTACCAAACTCTCTAAACTTAACCTATCCCCTTCCTCTGGTTCTCAAGCTATCTCACAAACAGGCAACAAGCAGTTAAATGGAAAAAAGCTACCTCATCCTTCCTTAATACATCCACAGGCATCCCGCAAGGTTCCATTCTAGGCCCCCTATTATTCAACATATTCATAAATGATTTATTCCAAGCCATTCCAAACTCCAGTTTCATCCAATATGCCGATGATCCTACTATAACCTGTTCCTCCCCTTCCATCACAACTCTTAATAATCTAACACAAGCTGCCTTCTCTTCCACCGAACAGTGGATGCTAGACAACCGTCTAGCCCTTAATGCAACTAAAACAAAACTTATGTTATTCAATGAATCCAAAATCTCTTCCCTAGACAAACAATCCTTCATAATTACCCGCAAAAATAATACCCCCCTAGAACTAGTCTCTGACACAAAATTATTAGGAATTATCATTGACTGTCGACTAAAATTTGACAAGAGTCTAGAAGCAAATATCAAAAAAACCCATAAAAAAATTAGGTATGCTTTACTTCCACAGTCACGTTATCTCTCCCACCATTAGGATTACATTAGCCAGGAGACATACCTTTCAACCATACCGAATTACTAGTTTTTTACAGAGTTTTGGGGTCCAAATGAAGGGGTGCCATGATTCCCGAGTGGCACCCCTTCATTTCTGATTTTTTTTCTTTTGTTTTTTTCCATTTTTTCGAATTTCGCGCTGTCTGAGCTGATGTCATTACATGCTCGATGACATCAGCTCTGTCAGGGCTAACAGCCAGTCGGAATTGAGCTTCCGGCTGAAAATCTGCAAATGTGAGCAGGAAATCTTAACAGTAGTGCAGCACTCGGCTTGTTGTGGAGTTAACAGCACTTGTTTTGTTTGGGGAATCTGCATGCAAATGGGAAATCAGCTTGTGGAGTTAACAGCACTCATTTCGTTTATCAGCATGCAAATGGGAAATCTTAACATCAGCGCAGCATTTGTGACTCAGATAAGGTGTGTGTGTGTGTGTGTGTGTGTGTGTGTGTGTGTGTGTGTGGTTGTGTGAGTGAATGCCTCCCATGTAATATACCTGGTGGCTAGAGGTATTCAGGCTCAATCCCTGTACCTTTGGTACAGGGTAAAAAGAGCCTAAAGTCCCTAGCCACCACCATTTCTGAGCTTTGTCCAGATTTTGTTGTGCTAAGAGTTGAGAGCTATGGTGAAAAGTGAACAGAATTTGTAGTCCCCATTATTGGCTTTGTTGTTTGTGCTAAGAGTTGAGAGCTATGGTGAGTGAGAAGTGAGAACTGAATTTGTATTCCCCCATTATTGGCTTTGTCCAGGCTTTTTGTGCTAAGAGGTTGAGAGCTATGATGAGAAGTGAGAACTGAATTCACTAAATAATAGTCATTACGTTTCAGTCTTCCTATTTTTTTAGGGAACTGCTGATTTGGCATAGTGGTATGTTGCTCTGACTGTAGTGCATAGGGTCCTGGGTTCAAGACTTGCCAGTGAAATGCATGGTGGTAACACAACATTTTATTCTAGCAACTTTCCATAATTATACAAGCAATGTTTAAAATGTGTCCCTGGTTTTTGACCTTTTACCCCCCCCCCCCCCAAAAAAAAAAAAACTGAAGTTGAAAATAAGTGTGAGAAGCTGTGCAAGATGCCTATGGCTTACACTACTGTCATTCTATTTATATTGTGGGTGTGGAAGTAGACTTTTATGATGGAAATATTCTGAATTGGGCAGTTTTGTCATTATTGTTTCATGCATTTTGTTTCATTGCCTACAGTACAGCCTATTGGAAAATGTTCATACAGTAAATTTAAAATGCGCTCTGTCTAACAAGTATGCTGTATTATACAAGGAATATAACTTAAAGTCAGGAAGGTGTATCAAATAAAAGAACACATGTATGTTTCTTGTTTTGTGTGCAAGGGGCCAATGATTTGAAAACAGCCCAAAGGTAATCTTTATTCACTACTGGCCAGATTCATTTTCTTTGGATGTGGTGAGTGGGTTTCAATGCTATTGCAATAAATGTGAGTTTCAAAGGCAGAGAAGTTTTAATGCCCAGTCTATTTTCACTGTGAGACAGTATTGCTTTGTTTAGCAGATGTCTGTTAGTTTGTTCATTATTGTGCTGCAAAATGTAAAAATAAAATCCAAATAATCATTGTAGAAGTAAAGCAGTATGCACACATCAGTATTTATGGTAAATGGGGTGAAATTGCCATTTTATGGGACATTAGAATGGCTGCAGGGGGGACTCTGGTGCCATATTTTGGTTGTCTGTTCTTCAGTTTGCGTTTGAAAGTTGGTATCCCACAATTCCATTGGAGTGGGTGGGGTTACATAATTATGTATGCAAATTAGATGTTAATCAGCATACAGATTTGTACCTATTTTTCATTGGCCTTGTCCAGATTTTTGATGTTTCCAGGTTGAGAGGTATGCCAGAAGACCTACAAGTCAGTCTATTTGTGAAGGAAATGACAAATTTATGTTGCTACGCTGCATACAGACATGGAAACTTCCTGTGATGTTGAATAAGCCCCAGTAGCAGTGCTATCATACATGGAGTCATACGATCAAGGTTTCCAATTAAACTCTTGTGCTTGCGACACATCTATTGATGTAACAATTGTCAAGTAATCCGCTAATAAATTCATGTCTGAGCCATTCGATTACAGTGTGGTGCCTGTGCCTTCTTTATTTGATGTATTGGTTGACTTGCATTGTAGCATCTCATGGAAAATTGTGTTTTGAAGTGTTGTTGTTGACAGTCATACTTAAGCAATCTCTATGACTATTTCAGATCTGAGCTGCTTATACATGTCAGTGTCACAGATGCTGGGAAACCTACATTGCAAAATAATCATAAGCCCGACATCTCACGACTGATACCAGAATGTAAATGAAAGATTGTAATTGCATAGCTGCAGAGTAATATTGACAGTCAGTGGAGATTGATTCACAATGTCAGCCTATACAGCAGTGACCAAAACAATCTCTGCATTTTGAAAAACGTTGTCTCTCTTTTTGGGTAATTCTGATACCGCCACAGATTAATAAACCTCAAGATCGCATTCTCTGCATAATCAGTTTATCACATTTTGAATGTTATCTATCCTCCTCCTGTGATTTCTGTTTAAGCAACAATTAACATATCCCAGCAGACTGAAGCTCTGGTGAGACCAGCACTAGTAGTAGCCAGTCAATAGCCATTCATCTGACTCCCCTCTTTTCATCACTCTGGGAAAGCTACTTTTTCTTGGTCTGTAGATACAGCTTGATTTATTTGTAACCTCACAATATCTGCCTAAATAATTCATACTTAAATGTTCGGGGATCTACATATTAGTTTATCCTCTGGTGGTTGGCAGTGCTCTGTACAGACTTAGATACCCTGAGTTAATTTTTCCAGGAAAATCATGACATAAATTTCTCCCTTATCCTTTTTTTAACTCATGAAAACTAGTTTGCATTGGCAAGCGCTCTCGCCATAGCTACAAACTAAATACCCCTGACATTGCATGAAATTCTCACTCTGCGTGTCTAATCAATAAAAAAAAAAAAAAAAAAAGCTCATTTTCGATGGATAAGAAATTCCACACACTCTCCGGTACCAGCTTAGTGGATGTGGGCATCCTCAGTCAATGAAGCAAATGCCTAATGATTAATACAAACCAGTTAATTCTCATACAAACCGCTATGGTGTGTAAGAAATGTGTTAACACAATGTCAGTGGAGGCAAAACTCTCACACACAAGTACTCCTAATATCAATAAAGTTATCAGTAGTAGACACGCTGTACCCATCACACACACTGACAAGCTGACACATCGACTCACGTACGCTGAGACACTTAAATGTAACCTTTTTAAACCAAAAAGACCTCCTATAGGCAGTACACAAAACAGTCAGTCTCCGCAGCCTCAAATGCATTCTTTCAAAACAACACCCACATCAACAGATACAGCTACATCACATGGAGCCTGTACCTGTAAGTCCATAAGGCAAACCACCACACAATCCTGCACTTGAGTTAGTTGGAGACTCCATTGTGAGACACAATGCTGTTCCTCTTACCAGGGTCAGTAAGGAGACAGTCATGGTTATTTGCTTATTTGAGGCCAGTACCTGCCGTATTATGCATGCGCTCAGGTCATTGGACCACAAGTATCAAACTCAGTCAGTCACAGTCCATGTTTGAGTAAATGACCGGAGAAGTAACACCAGGCACTACATGAAGAGACAGATCGGGGAGGTTTCTGAATTGGGGTTTCAGGCTACCATGATACTATCATTGATCAGTATTTTACCTTCTCCAAGGATGATTCCACAATATGAACAAAAGATGATTGACTTAAATCATTGGCTTACTTTCTGGTGTCATTCTATGGGAATACACTATTTCTCACCATAGCAGCAAGTGGTCAAAAGACCATCCTGCTTTTCCAGGGAAGGTACATGCCGCTCCCCTCTGTACTTTTTCAAAATTACCTACCACATTGTCTTCCCCCATAGTGCCTTTGTTAGGCAATGCTAAACAGAATGTATTTTTGACAGACAATTGAATGAACGACAATGTAAACCTAATACTGCTCATTGCTGTGTATATAAACAGTCCTACACTAACAGTAATGTCCATCAGGATCGCTGAGACAGAACAACAGCTGCTTCACAGCCATGGATTAATAATAAATGCAAAGACTTGCTTCACACCATCTGTTTTACCGTCATCCACCCCTTGGTAATTGTCTGGTTGACATCACACCCCATATTCTTGACCCAGTATTATGGTTACTTGGGGACACACATACATTGAAAACAATGCTTTGACCATCACATAACAGCAGTAGTGATGAAATAATATTATGTTGCAGAACTTACAATGGTATGGCATCTATGTCAAAGGAAGTCAGTGTTCCACTGTATTCAGCATTCATCAGACCTATACTTGTGTACAATGCCCCCTTTGGTATGCACCTAAAGTGTGATATGCGAGAATTGCAACATCCACAGAGTGTCATCACAACAAGATTACAGGGCATACTTCCTATGCATGCTGCTTGAAGGCCCCACACCTGTATTCTGTCTCCTACAGGCTTTTGAGGTGAGATATATGCCTGGCATACAGGGCATAGTGAGACCACGATGTGATGGACCACATGCATATCCTCAAAACACACAGTTCACGAGTTACCCATTCCACAAACGTAATCCTTGCCTGTGATGCCAACAGGACCTGCTGGAGAGACAGATGTGTATCACAGAGACTACCCTGTTTATGGAACAGGTTTAGCATTCATGTGAATCGTATTTTCTCCCAAAACCAATTCAAGTGCAACCGGGATAACTGCATGGGGAACAGGAAGTTCATTCCTGGTTTGGTACCTATCCCTCTAATTGATGCAGGCAACCTTGAGGGTTAATGTTTAATCTTATTAAACCCCTGCTTAAACTCAGCAAGGATATCAGAACCTGTTTGAAATTCTGGAAGCATTTCCAAGCTGACTCAAGTCCCTGGTAGTAGTTTGTCTGGTGAACACTTATGAACCTGCAGGCTGTGTATCACACAGAAGGTATAACAAACTTATTGAAGTTAGAAGTAATTTTAGTGTTCACTTGGTCAAGCATACCTATCATGCTAGTCCCATTATTTCAATACTGCATCAGGATGAATAAGAAGTCTGAATACACACGGGCACTCATATGACATTTACCAGTGAGTGGATCACACGTAATGGCAAATTGTTTGCGGTTCATGTAGCAAACAAACTACTATGTCGTTACATTATGCCACCCTAAAAGAATGCATCGATCAAATATGTCGCTGAAATTGGCCATGACAGAATTACACAATGACAGTGTACTACTCATGGCCAACTTTCTTGAGTATTCCTTTATGTCGCACGCATATATGTTGTATTACACCTCAGTCATGTGTTGCACACCTGGTTGCTTTGCTCAATGTTGCTGACTCTAGACCTTCATGTCCCTTTGCACTCAATAGTTAGTAGTGCAGCCAACTGTACATGTCTGATTGCATAGCATGTGTGAAGCTGGGACTATGGAACAAAAAGATTACTCCCTACAAATGCCTGAACCACAGACCCTGTTGTAGCTCTTGTCAATGATTTGACAAATAACTGCTATGTGTACCACATTAAGCTCTAATAGCCAGTACTAACCATTTAAATGGATTGCTAGGACAGATGTCTGATCCTCCCATTCAACAGTAACAGTCATTCATGAACCCAAATACAAAGGTCAATGCTGACAGACCAGTCCTGCTTTCATAGGCCAAAGCAGTACAGGCGGCAAACTAAGCAATCAACTGTCCTACAATGATAAGTACATATCAGTGTTGTTCATTTTCATACCACATCTTGTAAATACACCATCCGTGGCCCATTCAGCCATGTTCTGGGTTCACACTATAACCTCTTGCACAACCATGATGCTTTACAGTCCAACATACTGCTTCATTAAGAGATTGTGGATGCCACGGCAGTGATAGCTGCATATTTATAAACAGCATTGGCATCCCAAAAGACCCAGCATGACATTAATGATCAGCAGGACTTATATGCACTCTGTCTGTTCATGCAATGCAAGTCTGACCCACAGCGCTAAAGCTATTAAGGCCAGAAATCTGCCCAAACACATGCATACAGTGGCTGAGACTGGGCCAGAAATTGGGACACTGTATAACATTTGGTCTGACCAGTTTATAGTTGACAAATAACACATTTTGCTTTTGTGTCCATTTTAGCTAGCATAAAAGTAGTTATGCCACATCACAGGTCTGTCATACTTTGCTGAGAGATGTCTGCAATGATTTTCCATTAATTTATAGCTTCATAGGTTAATCGGTGTTTACTAGGCTAAAGACCACAAGGCCCTTTTTAAGCCTACCCATGCATCCTAAATGTCTGACAACTTCTGATACCCTTGATAAGTGTAAGCATGGGCCTGAGAGATGAACCCTTGATAAGTGTAAGCATGGGCCTGAGAGATGACCCCTTTGCTGGTTAACTGTTTTCATTAGAGACATATGTGACAAACCAGGGATGAATTTGTGGATTCCCATGCAAATGTCCAAAGTGCACTAGAATTTGATTTGACCCGAACTCTGCTTCACATGGATGGGGAGCCTGTTCCATAGACAGGGTAGTCTCTGGGAAGGGTCTATATTAAATTAGCGAATGCTTAAAAAAGCGAACTCTGATTTATCGACCCCATGTAAGTGAAAGCTTACAATCCTGAACACTCAGAACTGTGATTTTTTCCCAGGGAAAAGAAAAATCACTGTTCCACAAAATAAATAAATAAAAACTTCATAACATCACATAAAGTGGAGGGGCTTTGCCCCCACACCCCTCTATGTGGGGTCTTCCCCCCACACCACCCTACGTAAATATACCAAATCCGAGAGCACCCTACAGTGATGAAAACAGCAAGGTAACAGAGGCGGCCAAGCGATTTCTTTCCCAGTGAAAGAAATTGCTTGTATGCCGTTTCGCTATTTTGCTGTTTTATGCTTTCATGTTCGATCAATACTCATTTGAAGATTTGCGTCTTTGATTGTATAATAGGACATCTCTGGGATACATGCCTATCTCTCCAGCAGGTCCTATTTATATCAGGGGCAAAGCATATGTCTTTAGAGCGGGTAATTCTGCTACTGTTTGTTTTGTGGATGTGCAGGACCTACATCAGAGTGGGGTCTCACAATGCCCTTTATGGCAGGCGTACATCTCACCTCACAAGCCTGTAGGAGATGGAATACAGGGATAGGGGCCTGAGATAGTCTGCACAGGACAATTTAATTATGACCTGTATCCCTGTAGTGAGCAACCTCTGTGTATTTTCCAGTTATTGGATATGCCTGGTTAGCTACATACCAAAGGGGGCATTGTGCTCAATGATAGGTCTGAAGAATGCTGAATATAGTGGAAGAAGGACTTCCTTAGACTTAGATGCCATTTTTTCCACATTTATATCATGTTATCAAAAGATGAAAATAGTGAACGCTATTTCATCGGCCCCAAAACATCTAAACATGAAAATATCGAACAATTCGCTGCTCCGAAACACATACACACAACACAAGCACATCAAACAAACGGCAACCACACACATACACTTAAATTCCTACATCTAACGCTACACTAAACTAAACATACACTACTATCTACCCACTTACCTTAACCCTAAGGTCCGTCACTATCGCACACTCACCTAACCCGTGCCCTAACCCTAACTCACTTAAACCACCCCTAACCCTAAAGTATGTCACTATCGCACACACACCTAACCCGCGCCATAAGTCACTTACCCCGCCCCTAACCCTAACTTACAAACAATCACACACTTACCTGAACCCAACCCGTAACTTTCCACCACAGTGCTAAGAATAGCGAAGTCACAGAAACGCCCAACCGAATTCTTTCCCAAGGAAAGAATTCGCTGTTCTGCAGCTTCGCTATTCTTAGCATTCGCTGAATAGTGTGTGATATCAGATCAGTTGAAGTTTTAATACTTCGATGTTCTGATATAGACCCTTCTTTTCTATATAAGTTGTGCAACATGGAATGATTTGCTCACCACTGTAGATACATGATGATCAAAGCCTAGATTACTGTCTATGTGTGTCCCTAAGTCCCTGACTACTGGGTCCAACTGAAAGGGGTGTGTTTTCAATATGATAGGTACCAGAGATACAAGACTTCTCAAAGGAATACTATTACGCCTTTGTTGGCATTTAGTTTTAGTCCATGACTCTTTCACCAGCTGTTTGTCTGTGTCAGCCCTTCCTGAAGAACATTTGCGTAATTGTGGGAGTCAATGACAGCTCCTAATTTGCAGTCATCTGCACATTTAGTGAGCCACAGACCACGGACATTGGTACGAATTTGACTGACAGCACAAAATATTTCAGACACACACACAATAAATATGAGTACACATTATGGACATTGTCCAAAACTTTGTACAGTTAAGAGGTATGCCATGTGAAAACCTATGGAACCACATCTCATCACCTAACAGACACCTCTTCTACTCACAGACCCATGATCCAGACAACTCTGTTTAACTTTGAAGGAGGAGTAGAGGCAGGGGCATAGCATACTGACTCACACTGACACTGTATACGCACAGAACAGCACTCCTTGAATGTATTGCAGTCACTGCTGTTGGCATCAAATAGAAAAACATTTCTTTGAACTACAACATAATTTTCTACTAGCAATCAGTTGTGAAAACAATACTATCAGGGTTTCATCCAGAGTAAATCAGTTCATGAAAGGAACTAACATGACACACACACACACACACACACCATCACAAGCCAATTACCATGCATACAGTCTATCTCACCAGCCTCTTTCTCCTAGCATCAACACACTACCTTACCTCCTAACAAACCATACTTAATGGTACCTTAACTACCCCTTCAAAACATACTTCCTCTCACACATCTCCCACCCCTCACTACAGCCTACACATATCCCAAAGTAGTCAACACCACATTATTCTCCCACCTCCCTCAGGAAGACTCCTCACAACCTCTACCAGATCACTTACTACAAATAGATACATAGCCATTCTAACCAAACTTTTAAACCATATTAGCCATCAACTGATCCTAGCTGGAGACATACACCCCAACCCAGGGCCAAACCCTTGCACAAATACACCCATCTATTCCAGTTCTCTCACCCAACCAATCTCCCATCTCTAGACCAAAAAATAGCCTTCTACTATTTAGCTTAAATGTCAGATGCATAAATAACAAAGTGCACCTACTCCATGCGTTGATGTCCACCTATTCCCCCAATTTACTATCCTTAACTGAAACCTGGTTAAAACCCACAACACCAGACAGCGAGTTCCTTCCACCTGGGTACAACATATTACAAAAAGATAGACTGTCCAAAAAAGGGGGTGGGGTAGCATTACTTTACAAAAGCAACCTAAAAATTTGTACTATTAATCCTCCAATCCCTTCCCTCAGTACTTCTGAACTTCTGCTAGCCAAACTCAAACTTAGCTACAAAAAATGTATCAATATTATCACTGGCTATATACCACCCGGCAACAATATTCCCTCCTTAGAATCCCTCCTACACTGGGTTAATCAAAATCTACCTTCAAGAAACCATCATCCTAGGTGACTTTAATATTGACTGGAACACTTGCTCAGCCACTAACCCCACCAACAATATTAATCTCTACAGCTTCTCCCAAGTCATTCAATCTAGCGCTAGGCTAGGAAATGCTAAAATCAAAGAAAGTCTCCTAGATTGGATCTTGATGAGTAAGACCAGTACTCCATATCAAGCAGGAGTCCTTCCAGACACCCTTAGTGACCAACAACACACCTTCTTACTAAAGTACAAAATCCATGCCAACTCTACTCCACTAATAAAAACTACCCAGGACAAAAATAACATTGCCCCAAACAAATTCAAACTCCAGCTGAAATACCATAATTGGAATATACTAAAAGGAAGTACACATAGAAGAAGTTGTAATCCAATTCAACACCACTTTCCGAAAAAATCCTAAATGCCCATGCCCCACCTCATACCACAAAACTCAAAGTGAATATTGCCCCCTGGATCACCCAAGAGGCTGAAAATAAGATTGCTCAAAGGAATAGAGCTTGGCATCTATGGAGAGCCACAAAAACTACAGCAACTAGAAAACAATTCCAAAAAACTTAGAAACCAAACCAAAAAAACTATTCTCCAGGATAAAAATAATTATTTCCTATATCTGCAAAACAGGAACCAAAACAACCCCCAAAAATTCTGGGCAGGAATATATAAACTACTTCACCCTAGCAAACCCTCCATCCCATCACCAACCTCCACAGGCAAGATCACCAACATACCTGATTCATTCAACAAATACCTCATAGAAACCATCTCTAAACTAGTTCAACAACAACCCACTATTACTACTACCAACATCCCCAAACCTGCAGTCAGTCCCAAGACTTACCTTCCAATTCCAACCCATCCCTAACAATTATGGCAAACAGTTGATTTCCAAACTTAAACCTACTACCCTGGCTGCGGATGGCATCCCAGCAGAATACCTCCAGTTGGCTGCTAATGAACTTGTATACCCAATCTCTATTCCACTTAACAGATCTATATCAGAAAACACCATCCCACCAATATGGAAAACCTCCTACATCATCCCTTTACATAAAGATGGAACAGCCACTGAGCTCACCAACTATATCACCCTACTGCCATCCTGTCCCCACTAGCAAAATTTCTTGACAAATGTGTGCATTACCAACTTATGCAGTACCTACTTAATAACCAACTTCTCTCTCCTACCCAGCATGGATTCCGCCCTTACAACAGTACAACCACAGCCCTTCTTTCCTTTACAAACCTCATTAGCAAAACAGGCACCTAGGTAAACTAACATCTGACATATTCTTGGACCTGTCAAAAGCCTTTGATATAGTCAACCATCCTAAACTACTCCACTCTCTTACTAATCTTGGCCTTAGTGATCACATGCTAGCCTGGTACCAAAACTATCTACATGGTAGACAACAAGCAGTTCGATGGGACAACAACCTATCCTCACTGCTGCCTATTACCACAGGAGTATCACAAGGGCCCATTCTAGGATCCCTTCTGTTCTCCATCTTCATTAATGATCTCCACAGCGTCTGCCAAAATGCAACTGTTATATAATACGCTGACGACTCAACATTAGTCTGCTCAGCCAACGCCCCTCACAAACTCCTCTTCATTACCCAAAAAGCCTTCCAAATTACAGTAACCTGGTTTCTTAACAAAAACCTATTACTTAATCCTAAAAAGACCAAACTGTTGCTATTTAAACCAAACAAATCCATCTCATTGCCCAACACATTCAATATTGTGTCCAGCGATGGGACTATCATCTCTCCAGACACTCATACCCAACTGCTAGGAGTGACCATTGACAGCAACCTCAAGTTTGATCTACATATAAATCATACTATTAAAAAATTCGCAAAAAACTGGGAAGTCTTTATAAAAACAAACAATTTCTAACACAACCTGCTAGAATAACCATAGCTGAAACCCACCTCCTCTCCACACTATTCTACACTGCTCCCATCTTCATCAACCTATCCAAGACAGAAATGGCCAAGCTTAACATCTGCTACAATCAAACTGCCAAATTTGCTACTCGTGCCCCCTAACGGGCCCACCACTGTTATTCACTGAATCAACTTAATTGGCTTGAATTCCCAAAATCTCCTGTCATTCCTTCAGCCTTCTTTTGCCCATAAACTCCTGCTACTTCCTGAAAAAAAAACAGCACTGTCTAATCTACTTAAACTACAAACTAATACCACACAACTTCGCTCTAGTGGTAAAAGACTAATCAAGGTGACCAAAAGCAGTAGCATAGTAGGTGACTTCCTCTACCCTAACTACATCGGTAAAATATGGAACTTATTACCTTCAGCTATTACCTCAGCCAACTCAATGGTTGCATTCAACAAACTACTAAAAGAACACCTAAACCTCACATGGCTATGCCCTTGCTACCCACCAGGTTGACCCATATCACACACACCCTCTGACCCACTTTCGTGCTCCCTTTCACTTCTATCCCTTGAAAAAGAATTATGACTCCTCCATATAGTGCCTCACCTGCGAACACCCACACCAACAGTCCACAATTATACCCATTCCGATTTCAAACCTAACCAATTCTCATAAAACTAACCCTAACATCCTCTCCCAAACCCCTCTTACTTACACTTCTCCCAATCAGTGTTACTACTGGAAGCCAGTACATTCTAAGTACTACTTTACTCTAACTTATAAACTATGGAATTTTGTTAAAACTTGCGACTACCAATGACTGTTGTACTTTCTAACTTTAAAACTATGGAATCTTGTTAAATCGTGTTTTCCAATGAGTACTTGCTTGCTATGTAGAAATCTCATACTTGTTTTTTCTTAGGCTGTAGCACTTTTCTCCGCGGGCCTCCGCTGAAAATAGACATGTATCCAGTCGAACTCTCCCGGTCAACAAATGTAAAATAAAGTAAATAAATAAAATAAGATACTTGTCTTGCAAGGCTCGCATGTGTGAGTCTGGTTATGGCAGACCAGATACACCAGTTTGGTGGAAACAAAACATTCCTACATGTCTGAGAAGAATGTGCTGTGCCTTCACCAAGTATAGCAAGTAACCAACCTCAGTAGAATTTGAACCGCTTTTAAGAAATCACTCATCAAGGAAAGAGTCTTTCACCCATTTTTTAATTTCCAGTAAAAGCTTTTTCCCTGAATCAAAGTTAACAGCATCAGCAGTGGACCAGATCTTGCTTACCATCAGTCACCTGAACCCATACAACCCCAATGTTTACTCTCATGATAGTTTGAACGTCATCAGTTACCGAATTGATCTTGAGAGTCATCTCAATTTGATTTGCATAATGTTGGCTCCTTCCGCATTCAGGCTGGTCTGCTCATATTTCCTATCCAGGTTATAACCCCTGTTGTTAATATGATGAACAGATTCATGTAGTATGCCTGCAAGTCATTCGCAAAGAGTGGAACAGGTTTTCATCACCAAAGGTGTGAGGCAGGCTACATCTGACAGCATGCATACTCTACCGTGTATGTCCTGCTGCAACCCAAGTAATCTTGCAAGTGAGTGACTTTTCTACTGAGACGGAGTGTGATTCAGACAATGACAACAGTAGACATCAGTGCTCAACTTTTCAACTCTGGTGTTCCAAATGAAAAAAGAGAAAAATAAAACAATGTTGTGATGTCAATCCATCGCTTGTGGCACCAAGTAGCCAACATTTTTCCCTGCCTGCCAAATCGTCAAGTAAATGTAAATACATCCATTACCAAAAAAAGTTGAGAAGTTGGTATCTATCATTAAGCACTGATTGATACACTCCGACTGTGTTGATTGAATGCCCACCAACAAGACACAATGTCAGTAATGTCGTGGAAGCACAGAGTTGACAGTAATTGTTCTGTTGTGTGATACAGGAGACTTAATGAGAGAGCCTTACGCATCATTATATGACACCAGAGACACTACTGAAACTCTTGCAGGTTCTCTCCCACTACAACAGCAGGTTGAATATCAATGTAATTTAAAATTAGAAAGAATTATGGCAACCTAATGTATGGCTGCTGAGTGACTAACAAGGGTGTGAAAAAAAAGTAGGAATAGGCCTGGGTTTTGCCATTAGCAAGAAGGAAAAATATTGCATGATTTGTAAGGCATACCAATCAAGCTGAAATACTACACATGCAAACCAGGAACGCACGCTGTTTTAGATTACATGTCTTCCTTCCACCAGTGAACCTCTCACGTTATCCACACATATGTCACGCCTTGTGCTGCACTGCAACATGACACTATGACCACATTAACTGAAGATCATTACCCATCTTTAAATACATTTATCTGTGTTACTTGAAATCTCAAACTTTTCCAGTATTGTACTACTACTATCTCTGCCCCAAGAAACATGAAACCACATTTGGTTATGTTGGCCATATCTCACTCATGTTGTTCCACTGATATATGCACACTTATTTTATACACACACATTCATTTTCAGCCTTGGAATTCTGTAGGGTTGCTATTACTGTTGACATACACCATAGCTAATGGTTTATAGGTACACTGACTCAGTATTAACGGGCTGTCACACTCTCACTGCAAAGAGATGGAGTTGACGCCACTCATTAGGTGTACTAGCATCCCTGTCATTCTGGTCTGATAGACTGCACCTTATATACTGGTTGTAACTATTATATTCATGAAGTGTGTGCGAAGTGCACTATATTGCTCTCCCAACTAGCATATTACATGTGGGCAGTCATTGCTCAATTCTTTTTCAAGTGTGTGCCGATACTCAGCTGTAGGTCGAATACTACTATCAAACTGTATGTAATGCCACAAAAATCATGTTACACTTTTTGTCACTCTGTATCGAAATGTAAATGCTTTAGTACATGGATGCATATCATGACATATCCTTGACACAACTGTGCCTGACATCAGCACCATACTGTTAGTATGATCACATGATAGCAGTCGTTTCCTTCCCAGACAGTTCCATCTCACTAGCATTAATATGACATGAATTCATCTGTCCACAACAACTGTGTCATCACTAAATAATTACTTTGTTCTGATTTTAATAAGTGAAAGCAATCGTTCACTTCATTGTACTGTTGTCACATGTGAACTACTTAATGTTAGTGCATTTCAATGTCATTGATAAACGCACACAAACATTGATATTTATGAACATTTTTTTTATTATAAAACTGCAACTATTTAATTATTTACAAGTCAGTATCAATTTTCAATATCCATTGTACGGCTTTAGGACTGAGAACATTTTATTAATCATAAGCATTCCTCCTATGTGGCACAAAACCAGTGTACTGGCCTAATGCATCTGGATAACGGTCCCGAATGCACCAGACGCAACAACTAGGTATGACTCGTCACACTCTGCTTCCTAGTCATCCATAATGCCACACAGTAAACTGTAGATAGGCTGAGTGCCGAAAGCGATGGTTTTCATCCGTGTCCACTGGTATTCCGATTATAGCTCGCCTATACGTGTCAGCGACCCAAAGTACACACTGATGAAGTACCACTTCACTCATTTCCTGGAAAAAAATTAAAAGTGTATTAATTTGCAGTACACACAGTGACTATTTGTTCAAAACATCGTCAGTCATCCGCAATCAGTTCCAAAATTCATGTAGTACTTCAGTACTGCACGTGGAACTACTACAATAGTAAAGTGCCCTTTACAATGTTTCTTTAAAAATAGTTCTGTATCTATTTATGTGTGTGTATATTTATGTATGTGTGTCTATATATATATATATATATATATATATATATATATATATATATATATATATATATTCACACACACACACACACACACACACACACACACACACATATGGGTTTGTTTTGTTTCGTTGAATCTCATTTGACTGAATTTCATTTCACCCCGAACACTTTGCTGAAATCTCTTTTCAGTAAATCTCATTTCACTGAACTGCAGTTAGTGTGTATATATATATATATATATATATATATATATATATATATATATATATATATATATATATGGCACTGTGGAGAGTACTGTAAGGCAAGTAAAAGGTATATGCTCTTTTCCCCACTACAGTGCTATCCTGCAGTTGGTATATATAGTTGGGGGGTGTGGGGGCCACTTAGTTTGAGTATATATTGCCTTCTGGAGAGACAGTCATTGGTGTTGTAACTAAGGATGTGTATTGTTTAAAATGTACTGTTTTTGGGAAAAGATTAAAAAAAGTGGGGCTA